>NW_015404802.1:0-2824 GCF_001527695.2 Protobothrops mucrosquamatus
CCAGCAGCCGTTCCTTATATGCTTTAGCCTCCAGTCCCCTAATCATCTTTGTTGCTCTTCTCTGTACTCTTTCTAGAGTCTCAACATCTTTTTTACATCGTGGTGACCAAAACTGGATGCAGTATTCCAAGTGTGGCCTTACCAAGGCCTTGTAAAGTGGTATTAATACTTCACGTGATCTTGATTCTATCCCTCTGTTGATGCAGCCCAGCACTGTGTTGGCTTTTGGCTGGAGAAATTATTGTTTAATTCTATGAACTGGTGTCTGGGAACTTCAGAGTTAGTTTTGCTAACTCTGTCGCCATGCTGCGTATTCAATAAACAGTAAGAATTTCGGAAACAGAATATTTGGATTCTCGGGCTGAATGTTGACAGTCCCGTTCAATATTCTGATCTGCAAGTCTCCTCCCTGGCCCTTCTCCATGGGATGGGATTGTTAGTCCACCCCATCCATAGGACATAGAACACAGCATCCGAGGGCTAGAAGGAACCTTTGAGATCTTCTAGTCCAGGGGTCGGCAACCTTAAACACTCAAAGAGCCACTTGGACCCATTTCCCAAAGAAAACACTGGGAGGGGGCTTGATTGAAGAGTTTAATTAAAAAGAAATAGAGGCTGCTGTGCATGAGTTCTCTCTCTCTCTCTCCCTCTCTCTCTCTCTCCTTCCCTCCCTCCCTCTCTCTCCCTCTCTTTCTCTTCCTCCCCCCCTCTCCCCCTCTCTTCGATCTTCTGCTCACCTGGCCAGCTGGCCTCACGCTGTTCTCCGACAAACTGACATACATTCTTATTGGGCTGGGTCTCTCCTGCCCTTGGTCTGCCAGTCCTCTTCCCCTACTCAGTGTGCGTGAGTGTGTGTGTGTGTGTGTGTGTGTGTGAGAGAGAGAGAGAGAGAGAGAGAGAGAGAGAGAGATGCTGCTTTCTGCTGCTTCCTGCTTCCTGCTGAGACACAGCAAAGGCAGGAGCCCCGCCCAATAAGCTTGTCAGCTTGTCAGAGAACAGCATGAGGCTACTCTCTTTTTTACCCACAAACAGAGAGAGAGAGAGAGAGAGAGAGAGAGAGAGAGAGAGAGAGAGAGAGAGAGAGAGAGAGAGAGAAGGGAAGCACAAGTGCCTCTCTCTGTCCCCCAGAGGAGGCTGGGAGCCGCAGGAGAAGGCTGAAAGAGCCACATGCAGCTCCGGAGCCATGGGTTGCCGACCCGTGTTCTAGTCCAACCCCCTGCTCATACCTTATGTATTTTAAATTAAGCTCTTAAAATACATGAGATTGAGGAATTTGGGAAACGATACCCAGCCCCTTTGGCCTCTGGGAGATTCATCGGATAAGAAGAATTACGCGGGGCATTTGAGATTCCTGATTTGTGATAGGAGGGAACATCGGCTGATATACTCATACTTCCTTTCTCAGCTGACCCATCCCAGCCTTTGCTTCGTGGCCCCCCAGACAGAATCGCGGTGGGGTCCCTGGTTTCTTTCAATTGTTCTGCAAAAAAATTCCCTTCCTGCAACATCACAGTCCTCTGGTTGAAGGACGAGAATGAAATACAAGCTGCCCGGACGGACATCCTGAATTATACCACAGAGGAGAGGACCCAGTACCGAGTGGAAAGCACAGTGAAAATCTTTCTTACCCAAGAAGATATGAAGTCAGTGCTCTCGTGTCGGGTGCAACACCAGTCCTTGAAGAATTTCCTACAGCAGGACCTTCTACTGGTTGATGTCCTAAGAGGTAGGTGAGCTCTGGGTTGCAGAGAGGGACAAGGCTACGGAGTCTGGACTTGGAAGAGGGCCCTCCGTGGCAGAGGGAAGGCACCAGGCAGAGCCAGGTTCTCGTCCCACGGAAGCCCACTGAAACCAGCCCCTCTTTCTCAGCCCAAGCTGCCTCCAGGGCTGGGTTATGAGTAGACCAAGTATTTTGAAAAACGTTCCACCTCTGGCTATTTCCCCAGTGACTTGGGGAAGTCAAGATGAGTAGAGTTCCCAATTGGTGAGATATAATTTAATCCTGATTATCCTAGAATGTTGTGTTGTGTTGTGTTGTGTTGTGTTATGTAATAGAATAGAATAGAATAGAATAGAATAGAATAGAATAGAATAGAATAGAATAGACAGAGTTGTTAGGGACCTTGGAGGTCTTCTAGTCCAGCCCCCTGCTCAAGCAGGAGACCCTATACCGTCTCAAAGTGACTGTCTAGTCCAGGGGTAGGCAACCTTGGCTCTTTTATGACTCGTGCACTTCAACTCCCAGAATTCCTGAGCCAGCCTGGCTCAGCATGGAAACCTCTCCCTTTCCCCTCAGCGTGGCTGGCTCAGGAATTCTGGGAGTTGAAGTCCACACCTCTTAAAGTACCCAAGGCTGAGAGACAGTAGGCTAGGCCAGGGGTAGGCTACCTTGGCTCTTTTATGACTGATGGACTTCAACTCCCAGAATTCCTGAGCCAGCCTGGCTCAGCTTGGAAACCTCTCCCTTTCCCCTCAGCATGGCTGGCTCATGAATTCTGGGAGTTGAAGTCCACGAGTCATAAAAGAGCCAAGGTTGCCTACCCCTGCCCAAATGCCTGAATTTTGATCACGTGACCGTGAGGAAAAAATATTTAAATATTTAAACTAGGGGTCTTCAACCTTGGCTCTTTTATGACTGGTGGGCTTCAATTCCCAGAATTCCTGAGCCAGCATGGGGAAACTATGGCCCCCTCATGACTCGTGGACTTCAACTCCCAGAATTCCTGAGCCAGCCTGGCTCAGCATGGAAACCTCTCCCTTTCCCCTCAGCGTGGCTGGCTCAGGAATTCTGGGAGTTGAAGTCCACGAGTCATAAAAGAGCCAA
>NW_015404803.1:0-2824 GCF_001527695.2 Protobothrops mucrosquamatus
GTTGACTTATATGAGTATTTTCAAAAAAGTATTACCATATTTACTGGTAGACAAACCAATCTGGGATAATCTGAACGCAATGTTTTGGATGTATTTTGGCAAATTTATCTTTCCGCACAGAGTACGGTGTATAATCTTCTGCAGTTATAGTGCTAAATTAAGACTATCAGCATTCATTCATTCTCTCTTTCTCTCTTTTACATGCAGGCTTCTCTTTTTTATTACATACTAGACATATAAGTATCACCTGACTAATGTCAGAAATAGTTCTACCTCTTCAGTTTGGCGATATCAAAATTTGTATATTTATTTTTCAACTGGGTGAAAAAATGTGTTTTAAGTCAGATGGGAACTGGAATAGATTTCGTCATTCAATCACTTGAATTCTTCATTCTTCATATCTTTGTTATACATACAGAAGTATGAATGCCTGAATACATTGATATAAATATACATTTCATTCTTTTTCCGAATGAAAGCATAATGCTCTTAACCATATAGATAACTATTAACTAAATGTACTGTAATTCCACTTGGTGGCACTATTTTCAAAACAGAAATAAGCTGATAGTTTTGCAGAATCTATGCAAGTTTTAAAGAAATATCTTCAGCCTAAAGAAAAAAATTCTGAGTTTGATTTGCACACTTCAGCAAGTACACACGTGTGTGTGTGTGCGCACACACACACACACACACAAGGCCATCTCACTGGTCTACATAAAGTTCAGGCTTTCTGAATCTAATGTTCTTTGCCTATTCTGAACTTCATCTTTCTTATTCTCTGAGTATGTACTCCATAGTGTATAACTTAATTTTGAGCCAGAGTTTCATTTATCATTTGCTGTCATCAGCTGCACTCTGAAAAGAAGGCAGGACAAGCCAAAGAAATGGTCAGGAAAAGATCAAAATTAAATTTGATTTAGTGAAATATGTTGTGGTCAGATTTTTTGGAGGGCAATTAATGCATATAATTGAACTTTCCTACTTTCTTTGCAAAGGTATCAGACCAGGATTAAGTACCTTTGGATGACTTGAAGATTTTTTGGAAATTACCGCATCTCACTGAGTATTGCATTCCAAGATTTCATTTCTGACAAATATTTTTTTGCAGGCTTGCATTTATTAAGGAGTATTAAACATTTGCTGAATTTTTGTTTAAAAATTCTTGCACTGCTTCCTTAAATTTCTCCCCCGCCCCCCCCAAAAAAAAACTAAATAGGGGACTGAATTTATAATCACTCCCATTCTGAGGGGCTCTAGGGATCCAAAAAGAGTCCTGGATGGTCAAACATAAGCATCACTTATACTTTGTAACTGTACTAAAGGAGAATTAAGCAGAATCTTCCCACAGCTGGCATGATCATCCACCAGTGTCATATTTGGCCATTGAAAATTGGGATAAGGCCTTAGAGGAGGTTGAGGTGAATTCTGTCACTGACCTTAGTGTTTGTAGAGGTCAAGAAGAGATGGATAATCAACTTAATGCAATCCAGCATGCTGTACCAATTGAGGAAATCAGGAATAACCAAAGTGCCGAGAATGGCCTTCCTCGTGGTACCATGGCAACCTGTTCTGCAGTGCTTGAGCAATGGAAACCTCAGCTGTGTACTTTATTTGCATTTCATTTCCCCTCTCCCTTTAAAGTTCTTTTCTTTTTCAGTGAAGCCTATGCAGCACACATTTTTAGAAACATATTTTTTCCCCTGGATGATGTGTTTGGTATATCACCGCCCCAAGATGTCCCACAGCTGGAATAAAGTTGTTCTGTCCACACATGGATTTTATAGCTTTTGTTTTCAAGTTACTTTCAGAAGAATGCAGTATTCCAAATTTATATCTCCAGCATTATCTAGCTCAGGGGTCCCCAACCTGCGGGCACCAACCGGTGGGCCTGGCTTATTCGCAACCAGGCTGCATGAAAGGTGGGCTGGCGCATGCGAGTGCACATGGACAGCCTGACAGCTAATGGTGAGCACCAGTACTCACAGTCCCACTCACACAGGCAGTTGAGCCAGCACTCGCAGCTCCATTCATGCAAGCAGTGGGGGCAATGCTCACAGTTCCACTTGCATGAATGGCATGCATGCATGCCCAACACTGACACAAATGAAGTTGTGCACGTGCGTGTGTGTACCTGCCCCTCATACAAAACCATCCCCTCTTTCCCCCCCCACACACATGGACCAGGCCACCAACCCGGAAAGGTTGGGGAATGCTGATCTAATTAAATATTTCAGAGATTTATCTAAAATAACTTGCTGAGAAGATATAATGCTTCAATTTGCAATATGAAAATTTATCCTACTTGTCTATTGTACTCTAGAGCAGTGTAGTGACCTAGTGGTGATGATGTTTGCCCCCCCCCCATTTGGAAGGTTGAGGGTTCAATCCTAGGTAGCGGTAGATGTTTCTAGGTAGCGGTAGGGAACAAAGAACAAATATCTGCTGCGAACTCTGCATAGGTGTCAGGAAGGACAACTGGCCAGTAAATGCTCAGTTCCATCCATCCAGTCCCACTGACTCTACTCTGAATAGGGTCTACAGGCTCAAAAAAGGGAGAAAGGAGGAATCTATTCTACTACAAGATTTAATGAGCAATTAAATCTTGAAGGCCCATCTATTCCATGCGGCCGGCCTGGCGTAGTTTGATTATGTTTCAGTGGGGTTTTTTGTATGGGTGTGTTTTTAGAACAGGCCTGTTATTTAATTCAATTTTAGAACAGAAACTATTTATTTATTATCGTGGTTTTTAGTATCGCCTGTTCACCGCCCTGAGTCCCGTAAGGGAGATAGGGCGGTATATAAATTTAATAAATAAATAAAT
>NW_015404804.1:0-2822 GCF_001527695.2 Protobothrops mucrosquamatus
TGGCTGTCCAGTCTCTTCTTAAAAACTTCCAGTGTTGGAGCATTCACCACTTCTGGAGGCAGGTTGTTCCACTGGTTAATTGTTCTAACTGTCAGGAAGTTTCTCCTTAGTTCTAAGTTGCTTCTCTCCTTGATTAGTTTCCATCCGTTGCTTCTTGTCCTGCCTTCAGGCGCCTTGGAAAATAGCTTGACTCCCTCTTCTTTGTGGCAGCCCCTGAGATATTGGAATACTGCTATCATGTCCCCCCTTGTACTTCTCTTCATTAAACTAAACATACCCAATTCCAGCAGCCTTTCCTTATATGCTTTAGCCTCCAGTCCCCTAATCATCTTTGTTGCTCTTCTCTGTACTCTTTCTAGAGTCTCAACATCTTTTTTACATCGTGGTGACCAAAACTGGATGCAGTATTTCAAGTGTGGCCTTACCAAGGCATTGTAAAGTGGTATTAATACTTCACGTGATCTTGATTCTATCCCTCTGTTAATGCAGCCCAGCACTGTGTTGGCCTTTTTGGCAGTCATTCTACATGACTAAGGTAAGCAGTAATAGTCAGTTAAATTATAGGCAAATATACATCATTTGACTTGAAGGGAAAGACATCCCCACAAAAGCAGTCTGGTAGTTGATCTAGAATTAAGGACCTGGCCCATCAATACTCAGGTTAAAATGAGTTGCAGTCTGTATCTATTGGATAGGCAAGCATTACTATTACAGCAGCAATAATAAAGTTACAGTATCATTAAGTTGGTCTAAGTAAGTAGGCGGGAAATTAAGTCCCTTTTAGGATGAAGTTGTTGAGGTGCATTATTTGGGAAGAGTTGTGCTCTTATATCACCCTTCATTTTTTTTCTTCTGCATATTCATTTATTTTACCCATTCCTTTATCTATTTCTGACAAGATATAGGTTCCAGCCCCCTTACCATTTTTCTAGCCTTCTTCTGAGATCACTTCAGTTTGCCAATGTCCTTTCTAGATTGCAATACCCACAAAAGGACACAATAATGCAAGTGGGACCTGAATAAGACTGAATAGAGTGGGACGATTACTTCCCGTGATCTGGACTTTATGCTTCTGTTAATACATTCCAAAACAGTATTTGTCTTTTTAGTCTCTGTATCATGCTATTCCATCATGTTTAATTTCTGAGCTACTAAAATATCTGGATCTTTTTCATATGTACTACTGTATTGCCAGACAAAGTCTCATCTATCCTTTACTAGTACTTTTTATATTTTCTTCCAAGATATATAGGGTATTGTATTACATCCCTATTAAATATCCTCATGTTCATTTCAGACATGTTGAAGCATGCCTAGATCTGCAAAGCTGATAATTAATCTCAATATTACTGAAATTTATTCAGGTCACTAATTAATTAAAATCTTAAAGGATGTAGGACAGAGCCCTGAGGTATTCCACTTAATATCACTTTCTATATTGAAATAAAATAATTTATGAGCACTCCCTGGATGTGGCTATTTAGCCTATTATGAATCCATCCCTATCATATTTTACCATATTGTTAATATTTATAGTATGATGACTTTGGCAAATGTTTTGATGAGTTCAGAGTACAATATTTTCATGGTATCCCCTGATCTATCAAGCTAATGACTTCATCAAAAGAGGAGAAATAAAGGAGATGAGGTTAGACTGATACAACTTGTTTTGACAAATCCAGGTCGGCTATTATTGATTCATTTCTATGCAAGTGCTCACAGACATGCTTCAAATAATCTACTCATGGATGTTGTTAGATATCTAGCTAACCATTCTGACATTTTCTGGGTCCTCTTCTTTCTCTTTTTTGAAGATAGTGGCGACCTTTGCTCTTTTCTGGTCTTTAGCACTTCACCGGGTTTGCAGATTCTTCTCTACCATCATTTCATCTGCTGAAATTTACTCGAGGGAGCCACATGCTGCAGGGATTAATATAATCACAGTTACAGAAGACCATCTTGTGCTCTTAGTAGGAAACTGGATAGGTTTGAAATTATTCTTAAAGTCATTTACATCCACAAGCAGACTGAAGAAACCATTAGGGAAAATGGAAGGGGAGATGTCAAAGTATTGCCTTATTGGGTTAGGTTTCACCTGAAAGTGGATAAGGTGCTCCAGTAAGTTCAGGTTATTACATTATCACTGGACCAGGTGCAATTTGGCTAGTTCTGACTTGGAAAGATTTATTGGGAGAGATGTTATGTTTTACGACTCCCTCTCCCAGGGAATGATACTATCTTGCTTGACCTCCCGCTGAAAAAAAAGTCTGTTTGTAGAGGTTATACACAAAATTCTAGTCTACCAATCTTTTTCAAGATGGCTGAATGGGTATGGCTGAACAATTCAAAGCACTCCTGGATAATACTGATATATTGCAGGTCAATTTTCATACCAGGATATGGCATGAAGGCAGCTTTGGCTGTTCTAAAGGGCAATCTATTGGAAGATCACAATTTAGGAGGAGGGGGGTTCTGTTTGATTCATTTGCGCCTTTTCATAGAATCAGTCAACCAACCCATGTAATCATCCTGAAGTACTTCAGAGAATCGTTGCTTTGAGATGGTTTTGCTCCAAACTTGACAGCTGGCTTTAGATGGTAATATTGAGAGATTATAGTTGTTCCCTAAAATCTTTGGCCTGGGAATTCTATAGAATTCTCTTCCATCCTCCATTTTAATACTTATACAAAGTAACTGACAGGGAATGTGCAGTTGGATACATCTTTCTTTCCCTTCTGTTCAATTATATCCAATCCATAGAGACTGCCTAGACAAGTCCATGAGGTTTTCTGGCAAGGTTTTTCAAAAGCGTTTTCCATTGC
>NW_015404805.1:0-2822 GCF_001527695.2 Protobothrops mucrosquamatus
TGGTTTTGTCCCGCCCGTTTGCCGCAGTCTATGAGGGAATTTTTCTTCGCCGCTACTACAGCTCCCGAGATGCCTCGCGAGGGCGAAGAGGAGAATGAGAAAATGGAGGGGGAGAGAGACGAAGAGGGCTTTCTCGAAACGGGAGGAGGGGAGGAGCTCGCGCCTGCGCCAACAGGCCCCGGTGGCGCATTTTCCCTCCGTCGGGCGGAAGAGCGGTCTAGGCGTAAGGGGTGGGGCTTGTCTTTCTCGCTACCAGGGTGACGCGGGCCGAGGCCGGTGAGAAAGCCGAGGAGGACGCGGAAAGGTTGAAGCCGCCGCGTCACTGAATCTCTGTTCGCTTCGACAGCCTCTTCTATTCGAGTGGCGGGTCCCTTCCGTGCCTGCCTCCTGTCTTTGCTTTCTTCCTGTGAGTCCCGAGTCTTCTGCTCCGCTCTCTGTTGTCTTATAATCCGACGTGCCTACCGTCCCTGGGTCCCTGCTCTGGAACTGTGGCGCTGTCAGCGGTGTGCCACTGAGCTCTGTCTCCCGGCGGCTGTAAACTCGGATGGGATGCAAGATCCAATCTTTTTCAGTTACCGGGACCAGAGCTTTCCGAGTCGTGCTGGAGCCCCTCTTCAGGGAACCACCTCTCTCTAGCAGAGTATGTGCTTAAATAAAGAGGGGCTCCAACTCGGAAGACAAAACCTCTGGTCCCGGTGACCGACCTAGATTGGATCCTGCAACATTATCCTGGGACATGCATATTCGCCTTCATTCGGATGGGAGGCTTGGTTTTTCTCTTTAAAGATGCTCGGATTCCTAGAAACGGGATGTGATTTTCATTGTAACTGGCCCTCAAACAACATAGACCAGTGTTTCTCAACCTTGACAATTTTAAGGCATGTGGACTTCAACTCCCAGAATTCCACAGCCAGCATTGCTGGCTGTGGAATTCTGGGAGTTGAAGTCCACTTGCCTTAAAATTGTCAAGGTTGAGAAACACTGACATAGACTTTTAGTTCACTATGTATGAAAAAAAAAATTCAGGATGTTAAAAAAATTCAGGATTCAAAATTGAAGTGGTCGTCCGGAGGGGGGCGGAATGTAGGATTAAGTTCTTTGGACATTGCACACCCACAAAACCCTTCTTTTTGGCTCTTGACGTCAGAAATGCTAATACTTTATTTGACAAATTTCTTGCATTTCAAGACATTGGGGAGTAATCAGTACCTGTTATGCTGTGGTGTAATTCATAGTAAAATTGCATTTTAGCTTAATTTTAGCAAACTCACCCTCATCCTTATTACATGGGACAGTAAACTGGCTATCCTGTAAAGACCCAAATATTGATAGAGGTATTACTATACAGTTTCTTGGAATTACTGCAAGATTATTTGATAACTAGATGTTACTCATTTTGCTGTTAAGTTTTTAATAAGCTCTTTATCCATTTTCAGATTTAATTCCTTAAGGTAGATGATGTAAAGTATATGTACTATTGTCTCAGTAGGTGGCAGTACATGGATGGATGACCTTTCTTGGGTTTAGAAAAGAAGCAGGATCCTTTAGATGTAAAACCAAACATCCCAGAATAATGTATTGATACCCAAAAATGGCATGGCTACTGACTTTAGTCACTAGGAATCTTGCTCAGTTTGAACCTAGATATAATATACTGTATGTGATTAATTTCATGAATGGCATAATATTTCAAAAGTACTATTAATTCTTTCCCTAGATCCATAAAGAAATATCTTGAACTCATCTGTTTTTCTTGATGAGTGATACCATTCCTTCTGATGCAGTTGGTCGAAGAATTCTCTGTAATGGAGACTATGGAACAGTACTTTATGTTGGCAAAGTTCCTCCTACAACAGGTAGAAAATTTTTTTTTATATCCTATGTATTTTGTAAAATAAAAGGGTGACATTATTTACTGTTTATTTGTTTTGTAATATTTATCAGTTGCTTCAAGACTCTGAGCAATCACAAGGAGAAAATGGCACTAATAATCAAATTCCACAAGATATAATATTCATCAATTTAAAAAGTCACATTGATGTTCATTAACAATCATATTAGTAGCCAGAGGTTTGTTGAAATAATATGATTTTAGGACTCTCCCAGAATGCAGGGAGGTGTAAAGCCAGGTGAATGTGTGGAGATAGCATGTTCCATAGTGTGAGGGCTATTAATAAAATGGTTGCTTTGAATTACTTTTAGAATTTATTATTTATTAATCAAACTTATATAGTCGCCTATCTCAACAACAGCAACTTTGGGGAGCACACAACAATCAGATGAAAACAACAAATGTTGAAAACATATATAAAAATTCATATTAGTACATATCATAAAAGCTGAAGATAAAGGCGAAGGGAGGATAAAAATAGCCACTTTAACAATGGAACCATCTAAGCATGTCTTTTTGACTAGGAACTCTAAGCCTAATAACATAGGCAGGTCTTGCG
Source organism: Protobothrops mucrosquamatus (assembly GCF_001527695.2). NCBI lineage: Eukaryota > Metazoa > Chordata > Lepidosauria > Squamata > Viperidae > Protobothrops > Protobothrops mucrosquamatus. The sequence goes on from NW_015404805.1 coordinate 2,451, forward strand.
GGCTCTTCAGAATATCAAAAGAGATGGAGCTGATCTAATTTTTTGGGGGGGGGGGAATATCTGATAAGATGGGCGCCACGGGAGAGAAGACATTTCTCTTGGGACCCACCAAATATAGCTCCTCAGTCAATGAAACCCTCAACATGACTATTGTGCCAGGTCTAATGGGGTGGACATTTCCACCCCAGGCCACCCCAACGATGCCCTTGACGTGATGGCCCGTTGCCTGGAGGCCGTACGGGTCTGGATGGGGAGGAACAGACTCAGGCTCAACCCTTCCAAGACCGAGTGGCTGTGGCTGCCGGCGCCTCGGTATAGTCAGCTGACCCCATCGCTGACTATAGGGGGTGAAATTTTGGCCCCCGCAGAGAA
>NW_015404806.1:0-2822 GCF_001527695.2 Protobothrops mucrosquamatus
GAAAGAGATAAGAGAGGGGAAAAGAGAGGAGGGAAGACAGGAGAGGAAAAGAGAAGAGAGGGGGAAAGAGAAAAAGGAAAAGAGGGGGAAGAAAGAGAGGAAAAAAGGGGGGAAAGAGATAAGAGGGGAAAAGAGAGGAGGGAAGACAGGAGAGGAAAAGAGAAGAGACGGGGAAAGAGAAAAAGGAAAAGAGGGGGAAGAAAGAGAGAGGAAAAAAGGGGGGAAAGAGATAAGAGAGGGGAAAAGAGGAGGGAAGACAGAGGAGAGGAAAAGAGAAGAGAGAGGGGGAAAGAGAAAGAGGAAAAGAGGGGGAAGAGGGAGAGGAAAAGAAGAGGAAAAGAGGGGGAAGAGAGAGAGGAAAAAAGAGGGGGGGAAAGAGATAAGAGAGGGGAAAAGACAGGAGGGAAGACAGAGGAGAGGAAGAGAGAGAAGAGAGAGGGGGAAAAGAGAGAGAGAGAGACCTACTTCCTTGGCAGGGTGACTGCAGACTTTGAAATGGCAGTCAGTCACCTGATTTCAATGCAGAACTTTTTAGCTTGCTGAGGTCTGGCTGGCCCGCCCCCTTTCCCATAGGAGTGTGCGAAGCAGCCATGAAAAGCTGGGGGGGCCGGGAGAGAGAGAGAGAGGAGGAATCTGTTGAAATGCCTTTGTGAACTTGTCCTTACATGCGGTACTTCAGTGAAAGGCACCGACGGAGAGCAGAAACCAAGACATCTTTCATTTCCTCCATTGTTACCATAAATAATTTGGATAGGGCCTTCCCCGCCTCCCTGTTCCCCCCCCCCGACGGGTGTGGTGGTGGGGGGGAGAGAGAGAATTTCGCGGTAGATTGCTAAAGCGTTCCCTGAATTTGGCGGTGCAGCTGAGAATGCCAAACAGACGGAGGAGCGTGCAAGTGTTGCTGTCGGTTGTTTTTGTAACTTGGCCCGGTCATCCTGGAATGGGAATGCCGCTTAAAGTGACCTCTTGCTCTCCTCCCAACTTCCCTGCAAGATTTAGCCAGTAGGTTGTCTTTGGTTGGTGCCTGGAAAATCATTAATAGAACATATGTGTTTGTTTATTTGGTGTATGTCCTGCTTTTGTTTTTTGTTCAGAAACTCAAAAGCAGGGGTCTTCAGACTTGGCCCTTTTATGACTTGTGGACTTCAACTCCCAGAATTCCTCAGCCAGGCTGAGGAATTCTGGGAGTCGAAGTCCACAAGTCTTAAAGTTGCCAAGGTTGGAGACCCCTGATCTAGAAAGTACCTCCTGTTTCTCCTTACCACAACTGCCCTGTGAGGTAGGTTGACTAAAAACAAGGGATTAACCTAGAGTCCCCCACCAGGCTTTCATAGCTGAAGGTGGGAATAGAAGCTGGCTCTCCCCATTTCTGGTCCTATCACCATACACCGCCGTGTAACTTGGATACACCATCTCCTTAAATAGAGAGGCTGGCTCCTGATCAGTAGGTTGTGCAGCAATCTAGATTCAAAAGTGGAACGGTGATAAAAGCATGTGTGGGCATGCCTGTCGCACCTTCCAAGCTTCACAAGCCCAGGAGAAGGCGTAGTTTCTTACAGGATTTGCTGATGGGAATGAGTTGTGCACCCGTGGGCACCCTGAATAGCCTTCTCGGCCCTTTTGAATCCTCCAATTATCCTGACACAAAACTCAAGAAACGTTTCTAGATAGGTTGAGTTGGTTGCCATCGGATGGATGCCTCTTGTTGGTATTGAGCTCAGCTGATTTTTTTGGGGGGGGGGAGTGGAAAAATGACTTTACTATCTTCCAGCAGTTAATTCTACTGAGGCCTTCTTGGCCATTTCCCCCAGCTTTAGGACTTTTTTTTTTTCATTTGTTTTTAGCTGCCAGTTTTGTTGTGGAGAAATGTCACAAACTTGAAGTATATATTTTTTTTGCTGAGTGATTTTTAAAAATAGAAAAATAGGGGGGAAGTTGGAAAGAAGAAAGGGAGGGAGGGGAAGGGAAGGAAAGGAAAGGGAGGGAGGAGGGAAGGAAGATATCTTTTTACTTCTATTTTAAAATGTGATCCTTAATTGTTTATATTCCATGCATATCTTTATGAAGAATTATTTAACATCCACGATGATCTTGAATATAATCAGAAGTCTCTTTGTATCCCCCCCATTTTTTTTAAATCTTTTGCTCTTGCTGTGTTCTGATGTGCTTTATTATTACTGAGGTTCATTTAAATTTAATTTTGCTTGTCAATACTATGGAAAACCAAAACACCGTTCTGCTGAAACACTGTCTAACCCGGTGTTTTTCAACCTTGGCAACCTGAAAATGTGTGGACATCAACTTTCTTCAACTGGCTGCCAAGTTGGGAAATGCTGAAATCCATAGAACATCTCTGAATCCACGGAAGGTCGGTGTCTAGAAACTGGAATAATTCTTCCACTTTCAGTCCCTCCTTTTTGGAGTGCCCTCAAAAGAGAGTCTCCCTCCTCCCCCTCCCACCTCTTCTCCTGTGATGTCATTCCAGCTCTTAAAACAATATTCAGCAGGCAATTTAGCTCAGAGTCTGAACTGCTGACTGCGAATTTTACACTTCATGCAGAATCTATCTGCTGCATTTCTGATTTGCATTGAGGTTTAATTGCAGTTTGGGGCTGCTGCTTTGTTTTTTTTTTCATTCGTGAAGATGCTGAGAAGACTCTGCTGGCAAAGGAGGCTTCTTAGAAATCCCTTTAGACGAAATGCTGCTAAATTGAAAATGTAAGCATTTCAATAGCCAAGCTTCAATTAAGGTTGGAAGAAATGAAATCGAACAAAGGCAATTTGATTGATTGATTGGCCAGATTGATATCCTGCCTTCCATT
>NW_015404807.1:0-2822 GCF_001527695.2 Protobothrops mucrosquamatus
ATCTGTTAGCTATAAATAGGGCATGGAGAATCCACTTTCTGTGCCCAAACATAGCTCCAAGGAATATGAACAACTGAGAATATTAAATCTTGTCTCAAGGTTGAATTAATACCTGTAATAACATTCCCCTAAATGGAACAAATGGACGCTGTACAAACATAAGTTTGAATGAAATGTTATTCTCATTGCATTTGCCACAGGATTTACTCAAGCTCATTTTCGATAAATGCAATGGTGTCCGGTAAGTGTGAATTATTATTTTTGTTGAATAAGATGTAATTTAAGCTCTGCTGACATTTTGATTATTGATGTTAATGCCTCTCCCTATTGTCTAGGAAAAATAAAATCTCTAATTCTTTATTTCATCCAACCATTAAAGTTTGCATGTCAAATTGATTTTCGACCAACCAACATTTATAATTTTATAAAGAAGAATTGTAAAGGGATGGATTTAATAATTGCTTATATTATTATAACAATCTGCAAACTATTATACAGGATGAGAACCTGGAGATAATTGATGTACTCAATAAAAACAGGAAACTGATAATGAATCTATGAAGGGATGTTACCTATTGGCCTTAGTTTAACTTTCATCCTAGTTACTGACTACCTTGCAATTTATTCCAAACATTTACAAAAGGCAGACCTAGATAATAACATGTAACTGGCATATAGTACTAATTATTATTCTAAAAAATTAAGATATGGACCACAGGTATTGTAATCTAACAGCACAAGCTACGACTTTCAAACCAATATTAAAAATCACTGTGGAAAATGGATATTTACTTTACAATGTGGAAGAGAGAAAAAAAAATACCAACAACTTTAATTTAGGTGTGAGGGGGAATATAGAATCTGGGCCCAATCTGTAAATTCTTCAGAAAATCCAAATTTATTTACTATGCTAATCGTATACTGTCTATGGAATCCTTTGATACTCTCTAAGTTTGATTGCTTGGAGATGTTTTATTACCTGACTAGGTAGCACCATCAGTGTAAATGAATGTAGGGTTTCTATGGAGATTCTCAACCATCCAGGTCATGGTTGTCCCAAAGGTGCTTTTTCAGGAGGCAACTGGACTTTCTTGTTTTTCTTTGAAGACGTTTCGCTTCTCATCCAAGAAGCTTCTTCAGCTCTGACTGGATGGTGGGGAACAGAAGGCTTTATACTCCTTGCAGACAGCTGGTCATTTGCATCCTTTTAGAGAGTCATTGAGGCCACCTGGAAGTTTACCTGTTTCCTCAAGGTCACAGATTTGCATTACTAAGGTGACCCCAAGGACACAGATAAACCTCCAGGTGGCCTCAATGACTCTCTAAAAGGATGCAAATGACCAGCTGTCTGCAAGGAGTATAAATCCTTCCACTCCCCACCATCCAGTCAGAGCTGAAGAAGCTTCTTGGATGAGAAGCGAAACGTCTTCAAAGAAAAACAAAAAAGTCCAGTTGCCTCCTGAAAAAGCATCTTTGGGAGAATGTAGTGTTTATTCCCTGTTATATATGAAGTAGTTTCCTTGCCAATGTTCTGGGGGTGTAATTTTATCCTTGGTAGTACTTTGATCCAAGGTGCCTTGAATTCCGAGTTTCAAAGGTTGGGATCAACACTGAGGTTAATATTAGAGACACGCCTACAATAAAACTTTAGAAACATTTGGAGAACCCCTTGAAGAATTTATGAGAAGATTGACAACCTATCCTTGGACTGTGGGCCATTAAGTAGAGATTCCATTTATCTCTAATTGATTGTGATTTTCCCCAGAGCAAAATGCAAAGAAAGGGTAGACTTTCACTGCAGTTTTCCACACCTGTAATTGGTGAACCACTCCCAACGCTAGCCAAAACTTCATTTTCTTTCTCCTTTCTCAAGCTACCAGCCCATGGAAGGCGTCGCAAAAATATGCGCTCGGATGACACAAGGTTACAATCAAAACCGAACAGCTCATCGTGTAATAAAAAGCAGCATTTAAATAACGATCGGGATAAAATAGCTGAAGTGCAGAGGGCTGATTGACGTTCATAGTCTGCCTAGTGATTTCATTGCAACAGCTACCTATAATTGTAAGATTTCAGAGATCTTCAATTGCCAAGCTGTGTAACATTTCACACCGTCAGATTTATTATTAGCCAGACTTACAAGACTTCACAAATTATTTCAATGGCTGGGGGGAAGAACCCAGGTGATATTTTATCTTGTTTGAAGATTAAAAAAAAATATTACCTGCAAACAGATCTAATAAAACCATTTCAATGGTACCCATGAGTGGATATTCATTGAAATGGGGTATTTAGCGGACAGATGAAGCTGGGAAACGTCTCACAAAAGCTCAAAGGAGAGCCAGTTTGTTAAGGAAGGTCCAGATTTTCTTATTTTATTTTATTTTATAAATGACCTTCACTTGAGATAAGAGGGACATAGGGTGGAATTTTTTGACCTCACGAACAAGACAGCATCTTCCTAAGAACATGCCTACAGGCCAAAGAGAATTCAAGAGCCTTAGATGGTTTTAAATAGTTTCAGTACTTTAGTATCCACAGAGAATCTAAATGCCACAGTATAAAATTAAAATTAAACTGCTCAGAAACAATAAATTATTCTTGACCAGTGAATGAACCATACAGAGACAAGTTGGCTTAGTAAAACCACAAGAAATGTTAGGAATACAGACAGACAAATAATATTTGTATTATGAATGCCTCATCTCTAAGAGTCCTTAGAAAGGAACTGTCAAGTCCCACCATCCCAATAAGGATCTTTAAAGAGTAGGCAATTTAGAAAGTTAGGTTGGTAGGATGGATAAGATTCACCTTCATCTCTG
>NW_015404808.1:0-2822 GCF_001527695.2 Protobothrops mucrosquamatus
GCAGCATTCACAGCTTCTAGAGGCAGGTTGTAGGCAGAGCCAGACCAAACAAAAAAAAACCCTTAAATTTTATCTGGAAGCATCTATTTGATGCTCGTTCTAGGCAGGAAACCCTATATACCATTTCAGACAAATTTCTGTCCAGTCTCTTCTTTAAAAACTTCCAGTGTTGGAACATTCACCGCTTCTGGAGGCAGGTTGTTCCACTGGTTAATTGTTCTCACTGTCAGGAAGTTTCTCCTTAGTTCTAGGTTGCTTCTCTCCTTGATTGGTAACAGAATAACACAATAACAGAGTTGGAAGGGACCTTGGAGGTCCTCTAGTCCAACCCCCTGCTCAGGCAGGAAATCCTATATACCATTTCGGACAAATGGCTGTCCAGTCTCTTCTTAAAAACTTCCAGTGTTGGAGCATTCACTGCTTCTGGAGGCAGGTTGTAGGCAGAGCCAGACCAAACAAACAAACAAACAAACAAACAAACAAACAAACAAACAAACAAACACCTTAAATTTTATCCGGAAGCATCTTATTTGATGCTCGTTCTATAAAACACCAGAAATTGTGCCATATTATCCGACGGGCACCAACTGAGAGACACGACTAATAGCGGTGGGAGCTAAAACGAGCTGGTTTAATCACTTGATTTGCACACCTGCCTGGCCGGATACTCCGCAGGGGGAGAGACGCAGCCTCTGCTCCCCGTAAAGCCTCGTTGCCCACAATACACCCACCCTGGCCCGGCTGTGCCCGGCAGCAGGGATCACCGTTTCTATGCCGGCTGAGCCGCTTGGCGGCTTTGGCGGAGGCCGAGCAGATTAAGGACAATCTCCTCGCCCGGGCGACGCCGATCCAGGCAGCGAGGGAGAAGCCTCTTGTTTACCTGCCGTGACATTTTCCCCCCGCCGACCTCATGAAATCGGAGCTGGAAGGGACCGTAGAGGTCATCCAGGCCAACCCCCTGCTCAGCGCGGGGTCGACGGCGGCGGCAGCAGAGAGACCGCCCAGCTGGCATCTAAAAAGGGTCAATCCTATTTTCAGCCGTTCAGAAGTGTGCAATTCTAGGTGTGGCCTTACTAAGCCTTTACAGAGCGGTATTAATACCTCCCGCGATCTTGATTGAATCCCTCTCTTTTTTTTAAAAAAAAAAAAGTTTTTTTTATTAATAAAACAATTAAAACAAAAAAGGACATGACATGACGTTCCAGTATATATAATCCTAACAATTCGTTCCTTGTCATACTTAAAGTTCTATATATACATCTCTCTCTATATATATATATACATATATTCCCCTATATAATACAATATTATACAATCTCGAGCTTATTTCTCTGTATATTAACATATAATTTTATATACCACAAACTTAAACTTTAACTCAAAACCCGAACAGTTCTTCTTGACTCGTACCAGCAGTAAAATTTGTCCCAGATTCCAAAATAGTCCGTTTCTGTCTTGTCCTTTAGTTCCATAGTTAGCCTGTCCATGTCCGCACACGATAAAATTTTTTGTAGAATCTCTTCTTCAGTAGGAATTTCTTTTGTTTCTCCAATTTTGTGCATAGGTCAGTCTGGCGGCCGTAAGGATGTGTAGCATTAGGTAGAGCAGCGGTTCTCAACCTGTGGGTCAGGACCCCATTTGGGGTCGATCGACCATTTCACGGGGGTCGCCAAGCAAAATGTCGGCCATTTTTTTTGTCCGCCATTTTTTTTGTCCGCCATTTTTTTCCCCCTTTTCCGGCAGGTGCCTTACCTCCCTTGGGCTGGGCCAGCTGGTGGTCGGCCTGCTCCGTCTCTGCCGCTTGCCAGCTACGCCTCGGCCGGCGCAGGGGGCGGAACCACGCATGCGCGGTGCTCCCGGGCAGGGAAAGTCCTCGACTTACGACCGGTTGGGTAGTCCTCGACTTACGACCGGTTTAGTCCTCGACTTACGACTGGTTTAGTCCTCGACTTACGATTGGTTGGGGTCGTGGCATTAAAAAGGTTGCGAACCACTGAGGTAGAGTGTCCCTTTATCATATTTTTGTATGGTAATACCAAGTAGGAAGAGTTCTGGTTTTAGTTCTACCTCTGTTGTTAATATTTCTTCTAACCATTTTTTAACCTTGTTCCCAAAAACACGGGCTTTCGGGCCCTCTCTTAATGCAGCTTGCCCCCAAGGAAACTCCTGGCTGGCTGCGGAAGGGGGCAAGGCCGGAGCTGACCTCCCCCTGCCCGTTTTTCTCCTTTCGGCTGCAGATGTGAAGTACGTGGAGAACTCCAGCGTGGTGAAGGAGGCCCAGGAAAAAGCCAACACAGCCCTGATGGAGTACACCATCTGCCAATATCCGCACATCACGGACAAATTCCGGCAGTTGCTCATCCAGCTGGCGGACATCCGGGCCCTCAGCATGCAGGCCGAAGATTACCTGTACCACAAACACCTGAGCGGGGAGGTGCCTTGCAACAACCTGCTGATTGAAATGCTGCATGCTAAGCGGACTTGACCCCAGGCAGGGGACGGACGGACGGACGGAGGCGGATGGAGGAGGCTGGGGCAGTGGGGAAGAGTCAGGCCAGGGGGAGGGAGTTGAGCGGGGTTGGCAATTAGGGGAGCCCTCCCCTAATCTGGGCTTGACCTCTCGTTGTCCAGCCTGCTGGAATTGGGCCAATCCCACCCAATTGGGTCTTTTTGTCCCAAGATGCTGCGATGTTTGGAAAGCCGAAAGAGCAACTTAACGCTTGGAGATGGTTTGGCGGCTGAGTCTGCCGTGGGGGACCCCCAAATCTGGGGTGAGTGGGTGGGTGGGGGCAGAGAGAGGAGCTGCCCTGTCTTTTCTTCCC
>NW_015404809.1:0-2822 GCF_001527695.2 Protobothrops mucrosquamatus
TCTTCTTCTTCTTCTTCTTCTTCTTCTTCTTCTTCTTCTTCTTCTTCTTCTTCTTCTTCTTCTTCTTCTTCTTCTTCTTCTTCTTCTTCTTCTTCTTCTTCTTCTTCTTCTTCTTCTTCTTCTTCTTCTTCTTCTTCTTCTTCTTTCTTCTTCTTCTTCTTCTTCTTCTTCTTCTTCTTCTTCTTCTTCTTCTTCTTCTCAAACAGTGTTACATCACACCTTTAATATAAGATTTTTTTCTGCTGAAATTCACTATTTTTGGAGTTTGAGGGCTGGGCTAGGTTTTTAAGGGGTGGGTTGTGGTCTGCACTCCCCAAAGTACATAGGGCATGATTCTGAATCGGTTCCCCATATGTTCATGAATACATGCAAACGTATATTTTAAAAATACATAATTTATTGAAAACAAGGCATCGATTGAAATCAGATCCGGTATTTTTTTTTACAGACATGGTTGCAGGTTTTGACTATATGTCTATTTCATCTTCCTAGCTCTTGGTATTAACATAATTTTCCAAATTAATTTTAACTCCTGTACCTTCAAAATGGTTATGGCTGAGATTTCCATCAACATTACCATAAAGTGTAGTAGGCTCAGAAGAATATCTTCAAAGAGAAAGATGGACTCATAAATAAAGTTTTTTTTTTCTGCCCAGGAATCTGCTTTTTATATAAGGGATTGTCCTTTTGTCTGGAACTCTCCTGGAACAGATGCGGAAAAAAGCAATTCGATCTATCAGCTCTTTAAGAGGAAATTGGAGCATTTCTGCTGCGTCCAGCTAAACAGTCAATTGCTGTAATTTTTAGCTTCCTCAAAAAGAAGATGTTACTGAGGACCAGACTAAATGCAATGGAAAATAGGTGGGTTTGTGAATTTAAGAAGCTACTTACAATCCATTGCTGAAGTTATGACTGCTGCTTCCCATGATCATGTGATTGCATTTTGGGAGCTTGGCAGCCAGCTGACATTTATGATCAGTTGCAGCATTCTGTGGTCACGTAATCATGATTTGCAACTGGTTTTTGCCAGTTTCTGGTGTTTTTTTGCCAGATGTCGGGAGAATGGATTTGTTTAACAACTACACAGTTCACTTAGGGATCATGGGATTCACTTCACCATCATGGTGACCCCCTTAATGACTGTCGCGGTGCCTCAACGTATGATCACAATGACTGAAATCCCAGGCTCTATTGTGGTTGTAAATCAAGGCCTACTTAATTTTTTTATTCACGTCCCCTGCCAAAAAAATGTCTCACCAATGCTTCACGGCTTAATTCTACTGCAGGATATTGAAAACTGCTCCCCTCAAAATGGATGCTTTAGATAATCACAAACTTTCCAGCCCAACAATCAACAAATAATATTATCAGTCTGGCAGATTTCAGGCACTAACTTCTCACCCCATCTTACCAATTGAGTTGAGAAGAATACAGCAAGCTTTGTTTCAGTGTGGGAAGATAAGATGGGACTCTAAAAGAGGCAATTAGGTGCCAATATCATATTTCCAAAGGCAATTGTGGTGTTTTCTGTAAGCTGCAATATGAAGAAGCCTTTTGTGGATTAAGGAATATTTTCCGCTTCAGAAAAACTAGGAGAAGATTAAAGAAAGGTGAAGGGACTTAGAAAGGATGGAATAGGATTAAAGCCCAGATTTATTAAGTATCTCAACCTGGTATAATAGGTTTGAAAAACCATCATTATTATCACGGCTTACCTGAAAGGTATAAAAATCAGAATCAGTTAAAAAAAACACATTTACACAGAATCAAATCACAGTGAACCACTCTCCCCTCAACTTTTTAGTCTCTTTGGTCAATTTGTTGAGAAACTTATTTGATACTGTTTCTTATTTATTTTCAATACGGGTCACATATATCTACTCTCCCCAGTCCATTCTCGCAGTAATTAACCCAGAGAGACACTGTTTAATGGGAAACTGAACCTCTCCAAAATTAATCAGGCTAATTAGTGCTAAACAATTGAATACTGTTGCATATTTGTGTCAAAGGCTGCCCAGAGGAAGCCTTCAGATCACCGTTCCGATTTTGCCCGGGGCCTCAGGCAAAATGCACAATGAAATGAATACAGATCAAATGTGCTCGAATGAGGCAGAACCTGGAGTGGCTTGAAGTTCAGGGATGTGAAGATGTATCAGGAATAAGTTGTATCACCAGCGTGGTCCATTTTGTAATCTGCACAGTGTCAGTTTGTCACAGTGCACAGAGTCCAGGTTGCCTTGCATACCTTTGCTGTGCCCCAAAGAAGAGGGAGTCAAGCTCTTCTCCAAAGCGCCTGAAGGCAGGACAAGAAGCAATGGATGGAAACTAATCAAGGAGAGAAGCAACTTAGAACTAAGGAGAAACTTCCTGACAGAACAATTAACCAGTGGAACAACCTGCCTCCAGAAGTAGTGAATGCTCCAACACTGGAGGTTTTTAAGAAGAGACTGGACAGCCATTTGTCTGAAATGGTGTAGGGTTTTCTGCCTGAGCAGGGTGTTGGACCAGATGACCTCCAAGGTCCCTTCCAACTTTACTATTATTATTAGTATTAGTATTACAAGGGACCTCTGCAGCAGTTCTGGTAACAACCATCCTAGCCAGTATAATTTCCCAAAGGATCCAGTTTAGAGATTCACATGGCCTGGATTTACCACATCCTAGGTCAGGGGTAGGCAACCTTGGCTCTTTTATGACTCGTGGACTTCAACTCCCAGAATTCCTGAGCCAGCATGGCTCAGCATGGAAACCTCTCCATTTCCCCTCAGAATGGCTGGCTCAGGAATTCTCAGTCCACGAGTCATAAAAGAGCCAAGGTTGCC
>NW_015404810.1:0-2822 GCF_001527695.2 Protobothrops mucrosquamatus
TGGTGGGTGTCAGTTTGCTTCATGTATGGATTGGAGGGGTTTAAAGTGGCTAATGATGCAGCTGTGGACTGGCTTCTAGTTTGTGGTCGTGCCTCATCATCTGTGTGGGTTTGAGTTTGCTTTTTGCATGGATATGTGGTGGTGACATCCTGTGTGGTTTTCGTGAGTGTGGGTCTGGTGTCATTCTTTGTGTTAGGGACTCATTTGCCAATAAGGGTGGGTTTCCAAATGGCTGGTAGGCGGGAGGTATCATCTCGTTTATTCATGCTGTGTGGGCGTTTTTCTATCTCGATGGCTTCTCTGATTATTCTGTTGTTAAAGTGTTCAGTTTTGGCAATAGTTCTGGTCTTTTTAAAGTCAATTTTATGTCCTGTGGCTTTAAGGTGTTGGACCCGGGAAGAAGTGCTTTAATTGGCACTTGGGTGAAGAGGGATATGACATCGAAGCTCACAAGTAGGTCACTGGGCTGTAAGTTTTGTTTCTTTATGATCTCTATGAACTGGAATGAGTTTTTGCCATGTGAGGTGATGGATTTGCATAGGGTTGTAGTTGTTTGGCAAGAAATTTGGCTAGGTTTTGTAGAGGTGAGCCTATGGAGCTGACTATGGGTCTAAGTGGGGTTCCTTCTTTGTGCATCTTGGGGAGACCATAGAGCTTAGGGCATCTGGATGATTTCTCTCTGGGAATGAAGATGACGAATGTGACTTCGTCGAAACATCGCCAAGACACTTCTAATTCTACGCGGGAGAAAACCCGAATAACTAAAGACGTATATATATATATATATTAGAATCAGTGAGCAAACACGAGCACCAGGGAATATGATAAAATAATTTAATATTAAAATACTAATTAAAACGCCAATTAAAACACCTAGCTTTTGTCGGCTATCTGCCGACGTCCTCAGGGCTCAAAATGTCAGTCCATGGGAGAGTCACTTTTATAGTTTGACTAGCGTGTGCGCACGGCTCCTTGACCTTGTTTTTGGGCCGGCCATGACTAGGCACGTTCCTGACGCCGGTTCCTTGGTAACAGCTTCCTCCCTCCCGCGCCTCTCATCCGTACAGCTAGCATCAGAGCATTTTTCTTTTTTAGAGCTGGATGTCAATGGGGGATCTCCTTCCGCACACTCAGATCCATCTTCTGTTTTCCTTTCCATAACACTTTCATACCCTTCCCCTTGGGTCCTTCCCAATGCCGCTCCACACTTCTTAGTCCATGATCGAGTACATGTCGCACCAACTCATTTTCTAACATCTCCCCCCCTCCTCCCCATCCCCTTTTTGATGGTACAGCCTCCTATTTTCTTATCTCCCCCCTTTTTTGTTCCGATGTAATTATCCTTGCAAGTGCGATGATCGGGGGTTGCAGTCTTTTCCCTTTCTCCTTCCCAGCTAGCAATCCGCCTCTCAGCATCCCCCCTATTCCCTTTCCCCGTCTCCTTCCTGATGGTGCAGCTTATTCCTTTTGCACTTGCAAGGATAATTACATCGGAACAAAAAAGGGGGGAGATAAGAAAATAGGAGGCTGTACCATCAAAAAGGGGATGGGGAGGAGGGGGGGAGATGTTAGAAAACGAGTTGGTGCGACGTGTACTCGATCATGGACTAAGAAGTGTGGAGTGGCATTGGGAAGGACCCAAGGGGAAGGGTATGAAAGTGATATGGAAAGGAAAACAGAAGATGGATCTGAGTGTGCGGAAGGAGATCCCCCATTGACATCCAGCTCTAAAAAAGAAAAATGCTCTGATGCTAGCTGTATGGATGAGAGGCGCGGGAGGGAGAAAGCTGTTACCAAGGAACCGGCGTCAGGAACGTGCCTAGTCATGGCCGGCCCAATAACAAGGTCAAGGAGCCGTGCGCACACGCTAGTCAAACTATAAAAGTGACTCTCCCATGGACTGACATTTTGAGCCCTGAGGACGTCGGCAGATAGCCGACAAAAGCTAGGTGTTTTAATTGGCGTTTTAATTAGTATTTTAATATTAAATTATTTTATCATATTCCCTGGTGCTCGTGTTTGCTCACTGATTCTAATATATATATATATATACGTCTTTAGTTATTCGGGTTTTCTCCCGCGTAGAATTAGAAGTGTCTTGGCGATGTTTCGACGAAGTCACATTCGTCATCTTCATTCCCAGAGAGAAATCATCCAGATGCCCTAAGCTCTATGGTCTCCCCAAGATGCACAAAGAAGGAACCCCACTTAGACCCATAGTCAGCTCCATAGGCTCACCTCTACAAAACCTAGCCAAATTTCTTGCCAAACAACTACAACCCTATGCAAATCCATCACCTCACATGGCAAAAACTCATTCCAGTTCATAGAGATCATAAAGAAACAAAACTTACAGCCCAGTGACCTACTTGTGAGCTTCGATGTCATATCCCTCTTCACCCAAGTGCCAATTAAAGCACTTCTTCCCGGGTCCAACACCTTAAAGCCACAGGACATAAAATTGACTTTAAAAAGACCAGAACTATTGCCAAAACTGAACACTTTAACAACAGAATAATCAGAGAAGCCATCGAGATAGAAAAACGCCCACACAGCATGAATAAACGAGATGATACCTCCCGCCTACCAGCCATTTGGAAACCCACCCTTATTGGCAAATGAGTCCCTAACACAAAGAATGACACCAGACCCACACTCACGAAAACCACACAGGATGTCACCACCACATATCCATGCAAAAAGCAAACTCAAACCCACACAGATGATGAGGCACGACCACAAACTAGAAGCCAGTCCACAGCTGCATCATTAGCCACTTTAAACCCCTCCAATCCATACATGAAGCAAACTGACACCCACCA
>NW_015404811.1:0-2821 GCF_001527695.2 Protobothrops mucrosquamatus
CCAGAGAAGGCCAGGATTCCAAGTGACCACCAGGTGCGGCTTCAGCAGAGCCCAGCCTGGCCGTCACTTCCTGCAAATGAAGCCTTGATGTCCTGAAGCTGCTCACGAAGACGGGACCCGTGTTGGCACGTCAGACGGCTGGCCGATGAAGATGGATGAGACGGGATCTTAATTAGGGGGCCATCGATTCCGGGAGGCAAGGAGAGGCTGCACGCCAAGGATTTCCAAGGATTTCCGTGCGGCAATCTTGATTGATTGGCGCCTGTCAGAAACTCTCTGTCCCAGGGGCCTCCAGGTTGTCGCTTTTGATTTGGATCTGGCCCGTCTGTGCGTCGCCTGCAAGGGAGTCCAGGATGCCCGGCATCCTTTCCTGGTGCCCGTCTGCCCTTGGCATCCTTAAGGATGACCCAGGGAAGGGAGGTGGGCAGATTCAAAGCACAATGTGCCTAAAGTGTTATGCTTTAAAAAGCTTTGCTGGCTGGGGAATTCTGGGAGTTGAAGTCCACAAGTCTTAAAGTGGTGAAGGTTGGACACCCCTGCTTTAAACTACAACCAGGAAGGCACGTGAACTTACAACAATGCACCATTGCCATTGACCGCTTGCTGAGGTCCAGCCCCATTTAAAAGCCCTCGTCCCTCTTTTGAACCCCGGTTGAACCATTTGTAACAGCACCCGGGGCCAATCTGGAATCTAACCAACGCTCCCCCCTTCCTGGCCTGAACAGGAATAAATTTCCAGCTGAAGGTTTTGCAAAATAAATGTAATTTTCTCCTAGGCTGGGCCTCCATGGAAACGGATCCCTGTGTGGGGGAGCCCTCTAGTGGTTCTGTGCAGGACTGCAACCAAGCACCAAGGGCTGTGTGAAGGGCCTTGGCGTGGGTCAGTCCAGTGCAGAGGCCGGCTGTTTGGGATGCCGGGTGCCGACCCTCTTCCCATCGGTGTCTTCCAAGTGAGCGGCCTCAAGAGGTAGCGGTAGAAGCAAAGCCTCCCATGCGGCATAATGGAGGGGAAGAGGGAATGATATTTATTGATCGATCTGATTTAGAGGCTGCTGACTTCTGGGTAGATTCCTTGCTTTGATGTTTCTCATTCTGGGTGAGCATAAAAAGTGGTACCTTTGTATTACAGACACAGGCACGTAAAGGCAAATGTATGTATGTTTTGATTTTAGTTCTTCTCATCTTGTCTCTTCTCTTCTCTTTTCTCTTCCTCTCCTCTCCTCCCCTCCCTTCCCCTCATTTTTCTCTGCCTCTCCTCCTCCTTTTTGCCTTTCTCTTCCACAGTTCTGCTTCCGTTCCTTTTCTGCATTGACAAGGCAGGAGAGGGGAAAGCCAGGAGAAATATACATTTCTAAGTTACACCTTGTTTCCCTCTCGGCACTTGCCGTGTACCAGGAAGCCCTCCTGGAATAAGGCACATCTCCCTCCTCTAAAAATTGCACATGACAACTCTGCGCATGTTTTCCCAAGGAAGCCGGTTCTTTCGAATCCTTCTGGGCTCCTTCTGAGCCAGTCCCAGATGACCCTCCTCTCCCTTGCAAAAGGCGAGTAAAGGATCCCGCTGAGGGGGCTTTGCAAATCAAAAGGAAGTGAAATTGGTTCCTTCTGCCAGCGAGGCAGGCATCCGTCCTTGGACTGTTGCAACTTGATTTTCACCCCTGCCAAGCAGGAAATGCTCCATCTTGAAATCTACACCCCCTTTAGCAAGAAATAGGCCACTTCTGAAGTGACGGGACTCACTTCTTAGCAGACACATCTTGGCGTAGACTTCTAAGCCCCGCTGTGTCCAGATGGCCCAGGAATGCGGCTACAGTAAAGCACCATTCCAGGCTTTTATTGGGTTGTAAATTAGATTTGGGGGGGGAAGGCAAATTCTGGAATCTGGGCAGCTGAGAAGTGGATGCTGTTGCCAGCTGGATGTCTCACCGAGCAGCATCTTGGAGACAGGGCGAGAGCACAATTAAAGTCTCATTTGAAATGAATTAATCAGAATTAGATCTCGGCTCCTGGGGCTTGCAAAGGAGGCTTTTCCCACAAGAGTTTGGTCACCCTTGTGGCCTCTCCGAATTCCTCTTTTTTTCTCCCCAGAAAAGCCTCCCTGAAGGAGAGAAAAATGGAAAAAAGAAACTGCCCCAAGAGGTTGAATGGACAGGATGGATATAACTCCGTCCTTGGAAACTGAGCAGCTGCAAAAGGGCTGCAGAGGGCAGGGCAGGGATGGGTGAAAACGGAAGCTTTTCCATTTTATGAAGATGAATGTTGGAAACACTAAACATGAAATACCGGCAGTCCTCGACTTACATTTCCTTTACTGACCGTTCAAAGTTTCAACAGCAGTGAAAAGAGTGACTTAACGACCATTTTTTCACACATATGACCATTGCAGCATCCTCATGGTCACGTGATCAAAATTCAGATGCTTGGCAACTGACCCATATTTATGACGGTTGCCGTGTCCCGGTGTCATATGATCATCTTTTATGACCGTCTGGCAAGCAAAGTCCACAGGGAAATCCAGTTCTCTTAACAACCATGTTACTAACTTAGCAGGTGTGACATGAAAGGGTGCAAAATGGAGCAAACTCACTGAGCAAACTGTCTCACTTAGCAACAGAAATGGGCTCAGTTGTGGTCGTAAATCGAGGACTTCCTGTAGTTCAAAAGAATGTATTTAATGCTGACTTTGCAATTTGCAACTCTTCCGTAGCCTATGCGGATGGCTTTGTTTAAAGCTGTGTTTTTTAAACTTGGCCACTTTAAAGGAGGTAGACTTCAACTCCCAGAATTCCCCAGCCAGCAAAGCTGGCTGAGGAATTCTGGG
>NW_015404812.1:0-2821 GCF_001527695.2 Protobothrops mucrosquamatus
TAATACCATCAAACATCCACATCTGCCTATCCCAGGTCCTGGGTAAGGACTCGATAGGTAGACAAAATGCCAAATCCAGTCTGAACATCTGGCTGACTGTGCAATGATCAATAATAATAATAATAATAATAATAATAATAATAATAATAATAATAATAATAATAATAATAATAATAATAATAATAATAATAATAATAATAATAATAATAAGTCTAAATTGCATCCAGAAAGCAACTGGAAGCCAGAGCAACTTATGCATAATGATGTTACTTGGGTGAAACATGTGCATACTGCTACATTCTGGGTCATTTGCAGCCTGGTTTTCAAGGGCAGTCCAAAGTAGGTCATGTTGCAGTAATGCAAACAGGAGTTGACTATGGCATGAGTGACTATGAGCAAGGACTCCTGGTATATTCTTTAGGTTTCTATGAATCCCATTGTGAAGCAGGCACACAATTCATAATTTTCTTCAATATTGTTTACTTAATCCACTTGGCCTGACATCTATCTACTATATGAAAAAAAAAGTTAATAGGTAAAATCAACAGCAAAATTAAAATTCAAAACCCTCTGTTAACAGTCTATTATTGTATTTCACTCTCAGAAAGTCCACAATGGCATCTGGTCTACAGTCATTGTTGCTGGTCCATCCAGGATCAAATATCCTAGATTGATTCTCAGTGACAAGGCTTTTCTTTAATATATTAATTGGGATCTTTTCTAACAGTTGGATTTTATTCTCCAAAATAATACATCTCTGTTGTGGATATCTCCACATCATCTGTTGTTCAAAAAAAAAAAAAATCTCCTGTGAGTTGTAAGACAACATTTCTTAACATTTCTTTTCCAATTAGATATAATAAATCCATCCCCTAATCTCCACCAATCTTCTTGAAAAAGTTGAGTTCATCACTGGCCAATAAATTGTATTACAGTAGCATTGTGGAGAAGACATTACATTTTGAAAATAAAATCAGTCAGTTTTATACATGCTAAACCACCATTTTGTAAACATGGTGAGCTGAACAAATCAAATGACATTTGATGCTAAATTGAGTGAATAACCCATAGCCTAAAACTCACAGATCACTCTCAGATCTCTGTTTCTGGTGCTTGGAGACCTATAGATTCCTGCATTGAAATTTGACAGTGAATAACCCATCAACAGAGACAGAATTTCCTCTTTTGTTGTGGGAAAGTAAACAAAAGTGGTGCAATTTTGTTTATTTAATTCAAATTAGGTGCCATTGGACTCTAAACCAATTCTGAACAGTGCACAATAAAGAATAAAAATATAATACAGAACTAAACAAGGTGGGATGCATCTTGTTTGCTCTGTACAAAGCCATATCCAGCAAGATGGTTAATCCATCTTAACACAAGGCCTGGGGCAACAACCAGGTTTTTAAGTACTTAGCAAACATCATCAGGGTGGAAACCACATTGATTTCATGGTATCCATTAGTGTGACACTTAATGTTTGAATCACCTGCTGCAGCTATAAATAAATTAGAAGACATAAGGAACAATTAGGGATGATTAGGTAAACCAGATTCATGATCCTACAACCAACTCTGAATTCCAATCTACTTCTTGAACATACATGGCTTTTTGTTCACCCCCTTCACTGTATGAGAGGCATTGTAAGTAAATTGAAAATCTGGCTTTTTTAATGCTTTAGTTATTGCGAGTAGCTTAAATACAATTTGGTCAGAAGTGTACTTCACTCTTTCTCAACTCCAACATTTATGGAACAGGAAATAAAACATCTGAAACCATTCCTTGTGGGTGAGAATTAAGAATATCCCCCTAACTATATTCTTTGTTTAAACGTATTGTTCGTTGCATTTTAAATTTACTGTAAGTGTGTTCAGTTTACTTCATATTTGGTGTAGTGTCCATTTCATCAGCTGATTGGAAAGTAATGATTATTGAATTATTTTTCTTATTCTATTGCAGGCAAGTGGGCTGCTTCTTTGTGCTTTAGTATGCCAGTCTCTATGTCCTATTTTTCTTGGAATGATATTCCTGTCCTAAAAGTAGGCTTCCACACGTGATGAGCTATATACATAGATAACAAAGAAAATATGGGTGAAGCCATCTCCCCAAATAGCTACAGAGATAGTCTTCAGTGTGACAATATTGGTTCTCGGCATAGTTTTGGTTGCCTTCAGAACGTTTGTGCTTTTGCTTGTTAGATTTTAGGAGCATATATTGATGTGCATTCTTTTCTTTTGCTTATCTCTCTGTTTGAATGCAAGGACTGTTACTTACCAAAATGTTATCATCCATGCAGAAAAGGGAGATGTCAGTAAGCTGGCTGGGATATTAAACAAGAACACTGGATGCTGCAAATGTTGTTGCAGCTCTCCAATATAAATCAGTGTTGTGCTTAACCTTCTGAACTTGATGCTAATACCTTAGGACAGGGGACTTCTGCTGAAAAATCTGCTCCTTGTGGTTACAGCTTTGCCCTTTAGTAAAATGATGGTTTGTTCCTGAGACAGAGTGTTAAGGGTCTTGGTGATTTTTTTTCTTTTGGAAAAGGCTACTTGCAGATCAGAGCTGAAATCAAGGGAACATCTTCTGTGGATTGTACCATTAACTAAACAGGAATTCCTCGGCTTTGGAATATCTCTAGATTTTGTATTTCATGCCATTCCCCGAGAATACATTATAGGCAGCCAACTGTTAACAAAAAGTGTCAAAGGAGATCCTGTAGTGTACATGTACTATAATTCTCATCTGTCTGGCGCACACTAATTTAGCCACCTGTTCCTGCCTCTATAGGCTGCACAAATTAGATGGTCTCTAGAGAGTT
>NW_015404813.1:0-2821 GCF_001527695.2 Protobothrops mucrosquamatus
AGTTACATCTACCTGTCCCATCAGATCCATCAAGAGAGGCATGTTGCAGATCCTAAAGAATTTCATGTGACTTGATCCAGGAGATGAGCCTTTTCTACTGTGGCACACGCTCTTTGGAATATCATCCCCACCCCTGAAGTGAGGTTAGCCCCAGGTTTTATGGCCTTTCAGAACAACCTCAAAATGTGTTTTTTTCCCATCAGGCTTGGGTTCCTCTGGTAGTATAAATCATGCACATTGGTTGAACTACATTTAACATCTTAATCTAACTCTCTCCCAAAATAATTTCATTATTTTGATTGGATTTAAAGAAGCGGAGTCTCCTTCCTTCCTTCCTTCCTTCCTTCCTTCCTTCCTTCCTTCCTTCCTTCCTTCCTCCCTCCCTCCCTCCCTCCCTCCCTCACACAAATCCCTTAACTAACTCAAATTGAAGGAAGGCAAAAACATTGTAATCTACCAAGGATTTGAAAGAAAAGTTGAAAGCAATTTTTTTTTAGACTGAATGAAAATTTTAGTAATATAACAAATGGAGGGGCTATTTTTTTAACATTAGTCTGGAGAGCAACAATCTGGGAAAACTAAGTTGGTGGTGTGGGAAGAAGTTTGCAGTAATGTTGCTTGCTAACAAGCAACAAGCATATTTGTGAAGTGATCAGAAACTGACTTGACAGGCAACTTCACCATTATATCCCAAATAGGCCGAAGCTGTTGACAGATCTATAGTGTAGTTGTTTTTGATAGTTCTTGATGCTTGAATCAAGTATTCCTTAATTCACAGCCTTGAGGTACTGGGATTCTCATCCCCCCAAATCTCATAGCTGACTATGTTTCAGCTACATTCACTCAATATCTCATGTGAGGAAGATTAAAATCTTGAGCTATCTCATGACAACTTTCTTTGTTTTCATA
The DNA here is from genome assembly GCF_001527695.2 of Protobothrops mucrosquamatus. Classification (NCBI taxonomy): domain Eukaryota; kingdom Metazoa; phylum Chordata; class Lepidosauria; order Squamata; family Viperidae; genus Protobothrops; species Protobothrops mucrosquamatus. The sequence goes on from NW_015404813.1 coordinate 910, forward strand.
AGATGCCATTTAAATCTAATTTACCATTGATTATAATACATTTTGGGATGCTTAAAATCTTAAGTGAAATTTAAAAAATGACAGTAGTTTCCTAAAGCAAGGGTTTAAGGGTTACGTTATTGATATCTCATTTCAGGAAAACCTAGAACAGGGGTGTCAAACTCAATTTCATTGAGGGCCGCATCGGCATTGTGGTTGCCCTCGGGGGGCTGGGTGGGTGTGGTGTACTGAGTGGGCGTGGATGGAGTGGGTGTGGCCTACTGGGGGGCATGGCCAGCTCTACATCGTTCGCGTCAAGGGGGCCTGTGGGGGCCTGGGCAGGAGTGGGACAGATCTGAGGGTCTCTGGCAGAAGGGGGTAGGATCGGGGCAAGCGCCAAGGCATGGTCCATTTCTTCATTCCTCACAAAGGGTGACACCTCCCCAGCATGCACCCAGGGGGCGGGGCCGACACAGCAGGGGCTGGTTCCTCGCTGTTTCCAGATAGCCTTGTGGAGCTAAGACTGAATGCGTTTCAGCATAGATGGCCACCACAAAATTGTACATTGGCTCCCGGTCGGCCTGGGCCAGGGCCAAGGCAGCGGGGGCCGTTCCCTCACTGTTTCCAGGATGGCTTCGTGGGCCACATGAAACCACTTTGTGGGCCACATCTGGCCCCCGGGCCTTGTGTTTGACATGTCTGACCTAGAAGGATGTTTTTCTATTTTGAAGCAAATCTTATAAGAGAATTTCATCCAAACTAGGCAACTATAGTATGCATATAATCTGCATGCTGCCTTGCCTGAATTCCAGTCTTCGTTTTTCAGAAGATGTGACGAAAAACTAGGGTTTGGTACAAATGAAGAAAAAGAAAGAAGAATGTTGAATGCAGCTTGTTGTGGGAATTAAAGAGAGCCCCACCTAAGTCACCTTGAGCTCTGGAGAAAAAGCAGGATATAAATCTAATAAAAAAAATAAAGCATAAACTTGAAGATCAGGCATGAAATTCCAAACTGTCATTCCCAAATGTCTCTTAGGAATCCATAGGATTTTTGCAGGTACTCAGGTCTGCTAGGTTTTCTTGGTTTTTTAAAAAAACCTGTTCTACCACAAATTTCTCTTTAAGTGCCTCTATGCTTCTGTCATATCTAAACAAACATGGTTACTGTTAAGTTTCCATGGCCATAAATAAAAAATAAAATAGCCAGCCAAGAGCTTTGGACTGTAGTTGCTTTGCTCAAGTCTCTCCCATGGAGACTGTGGTGTTCCGTGACTGCTGTTGCTTCATTTTTAGTAGCTACTTAAGGCATTGTATAATCTGGGAAGGATCACTGGAGTTGGCCACCTAGGAAGTTCTTATTCATACATGAATGAGTAAAGAATGCAGGGTGAAGAATTTCCTCAGGACCTTAGAACAGGGTTGTCTTAGGTCTAATCTTTATAGTGGCCTTACAGCCAGAAATCACAACATACATCACACATGAATAGTAGGTATGTACAGAAACACCACTAAACTCTATAAATATAAATTTAACAAAAGCATAAAACCCAACTGACAGTAAAAATAATAAAATTAGAATAGAGGCAATCACTAAAATCAGGATTGGGCAGCTGGTTCAGGAATTTTGGGAGTTGAGGTTCATAGGTCATAAAAGTTGCTAGAGTTGCCCACTCCTGACTAAGATAAACACTATTCTACAATTGAAAATGACGTGTGTAGAACAAATAGGGGCGAACTATAGGGGGCGAAATTTTGGCCCCCTCAGAGAGGGCCCGCAACTTGGGAGTCCTCCTGGATCCACGGCTGACATTGGAAGACCATTTGTCGGCCGTGACCAGGGGGGCGTTTTATCAGGTTCGCCTGATTCACCAGTTGCGACCTTTTCTGGACCGGGACGCCTTGCGCACAGTCACTCATGCTCTCGTCACCTCTC
>NW_015404813.1:11275-13414 GCF_001527695.2 Protobothrops mucrosquamatus
GGAAGAATACAGAACAGTTGTTCTCTGCTGGTGGGAGACCTCCTCTTATTTTCTCTTATCTGAAACATTATTATGTTTTGGTTCCACTGGAAGTTCACGTAATAAGCCACACTGAGAATAAGGGACTGGTGCACAGCTATATATTCCTACTTTGCCTCATTTTTTTGATCAAGCACACTTATTGCATCCAAGCAAGCTAGTCCGGAAAGTCAACAAGGTTGGTGAATGACTCTGGCATTATTTGAGGATATTATAGCTTTAGATACACAAAAACTATGAAGCCTCAGCACCTCTTTTGTTACCATGGTGTGTTTTCACTCTTAAATATACAAGAGAGTTAGTTTGAAAGCAATGTGTGATACATGCAATCTTCAACTTACAACCACGATGAAGCCCAAAATTTCTGTTGCATAAGCGAGATAGTTGTTAACTGAGTTTTGCCCCACTTCATTACCTTGTTAAGTAACACTGCGGTTGTTAAATCTGGTTTCCCCATTGACTTTGCTTGTCAGCAGTTTGCAAAACTTGATCACATGACCCTGGGAGACTGCAACTGTCCTAAATATGAGCCAGTTGCCAAGCCTCTGAATTTTGATCACATGAAACATGGGGATGCTGCAGTGTTTGTAAGTGTGAAAAACAGTCAGAAGTCACTTTTTCCAATGTTGTTGCAACTTCCAACAGTCCTAAATGAATGACTGTAAGTCAAGAACTACTTGTGTAGGAAATGTTCTTCACCTTGCATGCGGTGGGTCTGATTGTGATCAAGATCATTTTGTTAATGTTCATTCCAAATGCTAGTAATAGTAAAAATAATAACTAGTGCTAATCATGACCAGTTATGATATGTTGTATTGTTTTACCTGGGGATGTATCCAGTTTAGGTAGTCCTTGACTTTCAATTGTAATTGAGCCAGGCAATTATGGTCATAAGACATGATGTTCATAAAGTGGGTCACATTTGACTGGACCCATTTTTACATTCTTTTATTCATGGTAGTTAAGCTAATGGGCAGGTCAAAAAATGAACCCATTGTTCATATGAACCAGTTTTTGTGGGAAACTGGAAATAAATACCAGTTTCTGGCAAAAATATTGAACTTTGAAACTGGGTCAAAGTCTCTTTTAGGGTCATCCATAATAACTTTGATTGGTCACTAAGCAACTGGTCAAGGGTTATCTGTAGTTGAATGCCATAACTATGGTTTACATTATACTATGCATAGTATAATGTTGCATCTATACAGAAATAGACTTTTAGTGGGGAAGTGTCCAGCATCTGGATAGGATAAATACAAGACACAAGTAGAGGATGGAGAAGACCTTGGCTTGGTAGTGCTATTCGCGAAAAGAATATAGTTGTTCTAGTACAGGGGTCTCCAAACTTGGCAACTTTAAGAGTTGTAAACTTCAACTGCCAGAATTCTGGGAGTTGAAGTCCACAAGTCTTAAAGTTGCCACGTTTGGAGAACCCTGTTCCAGTAGATCACAAACTGAACATGACCTAGTAATGTGGTGCAACTGCTGAAAAAGGCAAAGGCAATATCGGGGCGCCTTAAGAGATACATAGAGGCAAGGTGACAACTAATAATTGTTCAGTTTGCTTTAGCCTGGAGAGGCCCCAGTTGTCCCACTGCTTAAAAGGACATCAACAAATTGGAGAAGTTCAGAGGGAGGGCTATGAGGGTGAGACTGGAAACCAAAGTCTGCAAAGAATACTTTAGGAAGTGGTTTTATTGGCAGAAAAGAAGAATGAAGGAAGATACAATAGCATGTTTCAGAAACCAAACAACTGTTATTTAGAGGAGTAAATAGTTTTGGTCTCTGTTGCTCTAAAGAACAGGACAGGAATCAATAAATTAAAACTAAGGGGAGGGGATTCAGGTTAGATATTAGGGGAATTTCCTGATGTCAAGAGCTGTTCCCCATAAATTGCTATGTTCCCCTTCAGTACAGGTAGGTCTTCAAACACAGGCTAGCTAGGCATCTGTCTGAAATGCTTTAGCAATTCCTTCACTGAATAAGGGTCTAGTCCGCATGTTCAGTCAGGGACCTTGGAACTCTGTGATTCTGTGATAAGAGAGCACATGCCAGTCATAAAAACAGTGCTGCAGGATATGTTGTGAATAGGGAGCAACA
>NW_015404814.1:0-2821 GCF_001527695.2 Protobothrops mucrosquamatus
TATCCAAGTCGAGAAGATGCATCCCTGTCAAAGCACATCTATATCCACAAATGATAAAGATGTCTGCCATTCTGGGAAAACTAGAAGCAGTGAATCAAATATACTTGTGTGGACAGTAATATCTGTATGACTAATGCGCTATGAATATCTAATGGAATCAGGTCCCGAAATACCTGTTTTTAAAATAAAGTTATAGATACATATTTCTGGTTCTTCTTTTTTTTTTTTTTTTTAAAAAAAAGCAAACTTATATTTATATAACGTCATTCAAATCTTTGTCTTTTTCCTAATGTAATTTTAAAACTTCCTAATACGATTATATTATTCATTGTATCCTATTAGTGAAAACAAAATTACTAGTATGATCCTATTAGCGCATGACAGAAAACTGTAGACATGATGAAAGATTCCTTCTTCTGTCTAGATTCAGGGGGCCATTTTTCTTTATTACTCCTGACATATATAGCCTATCACAAATCTTCACTATCATGGATAGACTGTGTTTTGGGGAAAACAAAGCAAAGCACACTAATGCTCCAATGAAATTCAGAGAAAGATGATGTAATCTTGGAGGCAAGGGGGGTAGCAATAACACACTGAAATAGAGTCAAATTTCTACTTTCGTTGTAGGAAGTGACCAGGTAGATATTTCTGTAACATGAGAAACAAGATTCTTGGCACAGTTCAAAGGATTGCACTTGGTTAATCCAAGATTATATGTTTTATGGGGATTTCTATGAAAAAAATTATGGGCTCCAGTGGCTTCACAATACTTGCCCTATTTAAAATGTGTTAGACATGAGAGTATATGCCATAAATACCACAGTGGTGTATGCATCACATTCTCTTACAGTTCAGTTCTTCCCAGGGAGGGTTAACAGGAGGGTTAATTTATTTGATTTAACAGGAGGGTTAATTTATTTGATTTCTATATTCATCCATCTAAGCAAGTGATTCTGGGTGATGTATATCATAAACAGAATTAAAAATAATTAAAACAATACCAAATAAATATATATGGTTGCTGTAGGGGTCCTTAAAGCACTTAACACAAGCCCAGCCCACAACTAAATCTTCACAGACTTACAAAAGATCAATAGGGACGGGGTCATCCTGATCTCTGAAGGAAGAATATTCTAGAAGACAGGGGTTAGGGCTGAGAAGGCACATCTCCTGGTTCATTCCAATTGACATTCCTTGGCTGATGGAACCCATAACATGCCCAACCTGCCAGACCAAATTGGACAGATAGAAATGACTGGGAGAAGAAGTCCCTTAGATAACCTGTCCTTAAGCCATGAAAAGCTTTAAAGCTCTTGAACTGGTCAGAAGCACACTGGCAGCCAACATTGCTCAGGATGGTGTTACATGTGTGAAATTTTCAAAGCCCCCAAACAAAAAATTTTTTGGCTCCCCCCAAATTATTTTTCCCTTAATCCTTCAACTATAACCCAATTATAGCTTTTATCAATGGTAGTAACATACGTGACAAGCTGAAAGAATAGGATATCCATGTGAATAGAATAGAGCTGGAAGGCACCTTGGAGGTCTTCTAGTCCAGCCCCCTGCTCAAGCAGGAGAACCTATACCATTTCAGACAAGTGGCTATCCAGTCTCTTCTTAAAAACCTCCAGTGATGGAGCACCCACGATTTCTGAAGGCAAGCCTTTCTACTGGTTAATTGTCCTCACTGTTAGTCACTTTAAGATGTGTCAACTTTGCCTCCCAGAATTCGACACCACCTATCTCCAATATACAATGCAGTCCTTTTGTCCCCATCCCCTGATCTGTGGCTCACTACTGGGCTGTGGCCTGTTTGGAACCGGGCCGTACAAGTGGTGGGTGAGTGCCCATGCTTGTGCAGCTCCACTTGCATCATCAGCAGATGCCTGCACTCATGCACGAAGCTCCACTTACATGTGTGCCTGCCACTCACATCAAACCATCCCCTCTCCCCCATCCCACCAGGTCCACCAGTCAGAAAGGTTGGGGACTGCTGCTTTTGGCTGTTCCAAGAAGATTCTACACCTTTGAGTCAGGTGACCCTGAGGGCCCAGATAAAACCCCAAGTAGACTCAACAGCTCTCAGAAAGTATTAATGACCAAATGACTGCAAAGAAACAGTCTTTCCATTCCCACCACCATGACCACCATCCTGCCAGAACCTGTTTTTCCATCCCCTCCATCATCTAGTCTTATCTGTTAGTACCTGTCCTTCCATCTCCCCCACCATCTAGTACAATTGATGAAGCTTCCTGGATGGGAAGCGAAACGTCTTTTTCTTCTTCTTCCTCAAAAAATCAGTCCAGTTGCTTTTCAAAAAAAAAAAATATTTGAGATTTACTTCCCAGAATTCCCCATTCCAGCCATGGAATTCTGCAAATTGAAGTCCACACATATTAATATGGCTAAGGTTGAGAAACAGTTCCCCCGACACCTGGAGGAAACAGTCTATCTAGACCCGCTCCAGTCGGGCTTCAGACCGGGATACAGCACGGAAACGGCATTGGTCTCATTGGTGAATGATCTCTGGAGGACCTGGGACAGGGGTTATTCCTCTGTCCTAGTTCTTTTGGACCTCTCAGCGGCTTTTGATACTGTGGACCACGGTATCATGCTGCAGCGTCTGGTGGAGTTGGGAGTGGGGGGCACCGTGATGCGGTGGTTCTCCTCCTTCCTCACCGACCGCACGCAGTCTGTATTGGCAGGGGGGCAGAGGTCGGCCCCAAGGCCCCTAACTTGTGGGGTGCCACAAGGGTCGGTCCTCTCCCCCTTACTGTTCAATATTTATGTGAAGCCGCTGGGGGAGATCATCCGTGGC
>NW_015404815.1:0-2821 GCF_001527695.2 Protobothrops mucrosquamatus
GGCAGGGCAAGGAATATTAGCAATTGCTGCATGTTCTAACCACATTGGCATTGTATTTGTGTTTACTCACAAAGAGTTTTTAAGTTTGCCTAGGATTATAGAATTTCTCGTATATTTGACAAAATATTTGCAATCTATCTGTGGGTCTATGTTACTTAAAGTAGCACCATAATAATAAAAGTATGGAAACAGATTTTTTAATATTTGAAAAAAACCAAAGTGTTCACATATAAAATCTTTTCTACTTGCTTTAACAAAAGAATAACCAGAACAAACATTTTCACTACTCAAATACCAAGCTAGGGAGATTAGGCATGTTTTAGTCAGCACTGGATTGTTGTCATAGTATTTAGTAGTATGGCTTGGATTAGAAAGTCTCACTTATTGTAAATAGTGTAAATGTTTAAAACCATTACAAACTTTTTAAATGCATATGGAAGATAAGTACAAAATTGGCAATTACACTATTTTCCCTCCTCTTTGGTATGATCAGTATTCTCTTGAAATTGTGGAAAACCTGAGCAGGTTATAGTAAGATTTTCAAAAAAAACAAAATCTGAATTTCACATTTAAACTACTAAGACATAAATGGTTAACGTTTTTTTTGTTTGCGATCTAATAAAATGATAAAAAAAAACATAAGTTATATACTACAGAAATACTATACCTTTTCTAAGTTAAAGGATATGCTGACTTAACTTTTAAAATTTGTTTAAGTTAAACGTTTTTTAAAACAATAAAACTCAACAAAATTGCAAAAGAATTATAAACTTAAAAATTTTACATGTGGATTCATCTAATTTTGGAAGTATGTCTTACTGATACCCAAGCATACAAATAGGGTACTAATGTCTCTAAGCTCTGCCAGCAAACAGCTAAGGCTAACGTATTTGAAATCAAAAATTCCCAAGAAAAATTACTTTATATATTAACCTTTTGTTCATATTTGCAGTAGGTTGAATTGTACGTGAATATGGTGTACATAGATTTAAAAATCATGTTCATTTATACATTTCACTAACTTTTATCTTTAAGCTTTTATATAATGACTCACCTTCATACATTGACTTGCTCTTACATTTTTATTTAAATAAAAAAAAATGCATATATCGTCCATCATGCCTGGCATAGCTTCTATGCATATGTAATACATCAAGGTGACAGCTATACGCTAGATAATAAAAATACGGGTTTGCTAAATTACTGTATTACAATTGCAATAATTTACGCCAAATTATTTTTTTCAGGTAATTTATTGTTTCATACATCACAAGAAAAAAATTTTTTTTCTTTTCAATAGGAATTTAAAGCTTATAAAACAAACCATACTTTCAGGGAATGGAGAAGAAACACTTGAATAAAAAGTTGCTTTTTATTATTATTTTTAATATAAAATTAACATTGGTTATGTAGATTTTCTTTTTGAACAAATGCAAGGATATATAGAATTGATAGAAAATCAATTAATATAGATTATCATTAATATAGATTGTTCCTTTAGGATCTATTTTCCAAAATTCTGTAGAAAAATGCTAAGGATACATAGAATAAAAAATGGAACATCAATTGTCTACTGTAAGACCTCTGCAGAGGCCAGCACCAGGCTGACTCCTGTGGATTCAGGAATTAAGCAGGTCCAGGCTTGGTTAAACACAGACCATGAATTCCCAAGAAATCCAAAAACATCCTGGAAGGAAATTACTTCTGTATAACTGGCAAAAACTACACCGACATGTCTGTTAAATCATTTGAAATCAAATGTGGCTCAAGAGAGATTTTTACCTTATTTCTATAAATAGGTTTGTGCACTATAATCCAATGTTTTTTTTTCAACGTACAAAAACAAACCAATAAGAGATTGCATACAGTCCTGAATGTTGTTTTGGGGACAGCAAGAAGAGACTGAAAGCTCTATTTTGGCAGTTCCTCTATAATTATGCGAGACACCGAGTTCCACCCCGTTGATGCATCTCCTCTTGGGTAATCTGAGCAAGTCCCAACCCAAACGGCAATATCCACCAATCCAGCATTGATTCCTTCACATAATCCTTCCACTGTTTAAAATGTAAAATACATTGATTTTACCCATTATCCATTGCAAACTTTAAACACTTAACAACGGAAAATGGTATTCAGCACATGTAGAGGCAATCAACAATTACAGCATTTGGCTGGCAAAGATACAAAGGGAAGGGAAGAAGCAATGTCTAACCCACCTCCCTTGCCCTCCAAAGGGGAGTGGTGGGACCTGATGTCACAGCTTTTCTGTTGCTTTCCAATGTTCCTTTGGACCATAGGAGAAACTTTCTTGCCCAACAAGGAAAAAAAATTCCTCTTCAATATCCCTCATCCTTCCATCTCAGGTTCCATACACGTTATCCTTTTAAAATATATTTTGCATGTTATCCTGAAGTATATATAAGATTTAATATGATTGGGAGAGAAATTGCACTTGTTTACTGAGGTTGTTTTTTTTTAGGAAAGTGAACAATCATTAATATATAAAACTCATTGCCTTTTTAATAAAAATAAATAAATGGATTTTTATTTAATTGTTTATCATTTCTCTTGGATGTTGCTCTCTTGGATGTTGTTTTTCTTAGTCGGGGTTTCTTGCTATTGAAAGGGGCGTTGGTCTTACCTGAACGCCATTTCTCAGCATGATGATGGATAATCCACTTGATTGGGTTTCCTGAAGTCCCTTGTACCCAATAAGACTAAGTCTGAGATAGCCACGCCTCCTGGCCGCACATGCCCAGTTCTGACGGAGGCGAAGCAACAGACAAAGTCAGGCGTGTTGTTCTCCAGACCCCTATCACCG
>NW_015404816.1:0-2820 GCF_001527695.2 Protobothrops mucrosquamatus
GGGGGGGGGGGTCATGTGATCGCCATAGGTGAGTTTCCCAGCTAGTTTCCGACAAGCAAAGTCAACGGGGGGAAGCTAGATTCATTTAACCGCTGCATTGTTCATCTAACAATCACAGTATTTGCTTAACCGGGGCCAAAAAAAGTTCATAAAATTGGATGCGACTCACTTAACTCACCTGCTTAGCAGTGGAAGTTCTAGTGCCAGCTGTGGTCAATAAGCTGAGAACTACCTGTATGAAAGCTAATACAATGCCATTATTACAGGGGTGGGCAACAAATGCCTCACCGGGTCAGCCCCACGTTTGTGTACCTAAAGCCCTCTGTAGGTACAACGCAAACATGGGCAACTTTTGACAGCACAAAGGACTTCTTCCTTCTCTTTACAACCTAAAGTTAATTCAGATGTTTTGAGTTTCTAGTAGACTAAACACATTCCTTTCACGTTTGTTTGTTTTTTTAAAAAAAAAAAAAACACACACACCATCCATTTGGCAGAAAATCCAAAATTGTCTACTGTGCTTGCTTGGTGGATGTTACAAGCTACGCACAGGCGTAGGTGCAGAAACACACACACACACAGGCCAGTTTGTGAAGGATGAATTTTCTCTTAAAGGAAAGTGCACCCACCGAGCGCAAACCGATTGATTACGCCCGAGAAGAACTCAGAATGAGATTCTTGGCTAAAGAAGACCCGAGCGTAATCCAGGTCAGATAAGAATAACAGTGGGAAGTGCTTACACCAGTGGTGGCGAACCTATGGCACGGGTGCCAGAGGCGGCACTCGGAGCCCTCTTCGTGGGCACACACGCCGTTGTTCCAGTCCTAGGCCTTCAGCTGGGTTTTATAAAGCCTTTTCCATGTGGGAAAAAAAAAGGTTCAATCAATCAATTTCAACTTCTCGCGGGGAAAAAAAAGAACTCGCAAAGTTGGAATTGATCGATTGAACTTTTTAGTCCCACCCAGTTCTGCCGTTACCACTGCAGCCACGCCCACCCAATTGGCCACACCCACCCAATTGGTCACACCCACCCAATTGGTCACACCCAGCCAATGGGCCACACCACCCGGCACTCGACAATACATAAGTGGGTTTTAGGTTGCAGTTTGGGCACTCGGTCTCTAAAAGGTTTGCCATCACTGGCTTACACCGATCACTGCGGAAGGCTGAAGTTTTAAAATATTTAAAGAGACTCAAAATGGTTGACCCGACGTTTTGCCTAACAGCGCCGTTCCTGCGCTCCCATATCTTCTTCAAATGTCAAGGGTGGCCTTGCCCCTCTTCCCCAAACACAGCTCGTAGCTGGGGGGGAGGGTGGGGTCAACCCCCTATCCCAAATTCACATCACCTCATCTCCTTCAGCAGTCACCGAAAAGCGCAAAAACCCTATTTTGCTCTCCTGGAATTCCAGAAACAACCATCAAATATTTATAGGGCTTATATGCCACATGCTCTATTTTAAATTTCAACCCTCAATAATTTAGTAGCATTATGGGGTGGGTGCTGCGTGGAGGGGGGGCGCAGCGGCTGAGGAATGAAATCAGAGGAAGCCTCAAGGAGACGGCTTGAATTTGCAAAACTAAATTTGCTAGAAGCTGTTGATAACGCTCTCGGTTTTGTTTTTTTCCTGCCTAACTTAAGAAGTCTGGATGGATGTTGTCTATTGTTGTCCGCTGGGCCTGTGTCTGTCTGGGGCATGACTTTTGCAGTCTTCTCCTCCTCTCCTGCCAATGCAATCCTAGGCTGCATTAACTGAGGGATAGAATCAAGATCACGAGAAGTGATACTACCGCTTTATAATGCCTGGGGTAAGGGCACACTTGGAATACGGCATCCGGTTTTGGTCACCACGATTTAAAAAAAAGATGTCGAGACTCTGGAAAGAGTGCAGAGAAGAGCAACAAAGCTGATTTGGGGCCTGGAGGTCAAACCTATGAAGAATGGTTGCAGGAATTGGGTATGTCTAGTCTAATGAAAAGAAGGACCAGGGGAGACATGATAGCAGTGTTTCCAATATTTGAGGGGCTGCCCCAAAGAAGAGGGGGGTCAACCCATTCTCCAAAGCACCAGAAGGCAGGACAAGAAACAAGGGATGGAAACTAATCAAGGAGAGAAGCAACCTAGAACTAAGGAGGAATTTCCTAATAGTGAGAACAATTAACCAGTGGAACGACATATCTTCAGAAGTTGTAGATGCTCTATCATTTGAGGCTTTTAAAAAGAGACTGGACAGTCATTTGTCTGAAACGGTACAGGGTCTTCTGCTTGAACAGGGGGTTGAATTAGAGCAGGGGTCTTCAAACGTGGCCCTTCTATGACTTGTGGACTTCAACTCCTAAGTTGAAGAAGCTTCTTGGATGAGAAGCGAAACGTCTTCAAAGAAAAATGAGATAGTCCAGATGCCTCTTGAAGAAGCACCTCTGGGATAAGAAAAGAGACGTTCTGTCCAAGAGCAAAATAAATCACAATCCAGACATCCTCTTGGGCGTTTGTTAATTCTTCGTCAAAAGAAGAGCAGTCACTGAAAAAGCCACAATGGCAGCTGCTGTTAATTCTCTCCCCCACTTTGATGTGTCCTACTGTTCTGCTCTCAAGAACACATGAGTGGAAGAGCTGAATGCTGAGCAATGTTGATGTCATAATTCCTGCCGGGCCAACCTGTTGTATCTTAAAATAGAAAGAGGTCTCATTCCAAGAGCTGGCGTGGATTGACAAAACTATTCCACTCTTTCCATCTGGTGCAAAATCTTGCAAAACTAGATGGCCCCAGAAGCTCAGCTGGTTTCAAGCATGAGTCAGAACGATGGTGAGATCATGCTT
>NW_015404817.1:0-2820 GCF_001527695.2 Protobothrops mucrosquamatus
GGGAGTTGAAGTCAACGAGTCATGAAGGGGCCGTAGTTCCCCCATGCTGGCTCAGGAATTCTGGGAGTTGAAGTCAACGAGTCATGAAGGGGCCGTAGTTCCCCCATGCTGGCTCAGGAATTCTGGGAGTTGAAGTCAACGAGTCATGAAGGGGCCGTAGTTCCCCCATGCTGGCTCAGGAATTCTGGGAGTTGAAGTCCACCAGTCATAAAAGAGCCCAGGTTGCCTACCCCTGCCCTATACTTTTTTATTAGGCTTCTGCATTTTCTATCAGTATTTTATCTCTTGCATTTGGGGTTTGTTTTTATTTTTATTTTTTGTTTTTAACGCTTCACTTCCTAATAAAATCATTGGAAAAGGAAACCGCGATAACCAATGCCGATCGCAGATTTTTTTAGGAGATGCTTTTCGCTTCCTTGTTCCAAATTCTAACCTCGATTCTGGCACCCAAAAAGGACATCGAGTTGTATTGCGTGTGGGGTGTGTGTGTGTGAGATGAGGACAAGACAGTGCATGATGGGCATGTGTGTGTGGGGGGGAGTGCAGGGGGGGTGAACAGTGCAGGATCAGCCATTGGAAGGCTTGCCAGATCCTCCGGAGCGGGTGGGGGACCCACGTTCATGAGAGCCTGTTGCTTTAATGATTGTGTGTTTTTTTTTAATGGCTGAGATAATTGTCTATTTTTATACCTGGAAAATTGCTCCCTTGCCAGGATCCCACGTGCCGACACCGCCTGTGCAGGGAGGGAGCCAGGCCAGGCCAGGAGAAAACGGGCACAAAAGAGGGGCGGCAATCAGGGTGTTATATTGTACCTGGGACTTGGGGTGGGAGGACCTGCCGGCACCAAGGCCTCTTTGCAGCATCTGAGCATGTCTAAAGTGCATCAGAGGGGGTGGGTGGGCTTCGTGGGGTGGGGACGGTAGCTGCTCGTATTGTGGAAAGTGCCGTTTTTCTAATCAGGGTGAGGCGGTCGAGCTAACGGGGTCCTCAACTTACCACCCCAATGAAGCCCCAAGTTTCCGTTGCTAAGCGAGGCAGTTGTTAGTTTTTGCCCCATTTTCCCCCGGGATCGCGTGACCCCGGGACGCTGCAACCGTTGTAAATAGGAGTCGGTTGCCAAGTGTCGGAATTTTGATCACGTAACCGTAGGGAATGCTGCCACGGTCGTAAGTGTGGGAAAACGGTCATAAGTCACTTAAGACAGTCACTAAACGATTAGTTATAAGCCAAGGGCTCCCTGTACCTGGCATTGGACGTCTCCAGGCCTTGGCTAGGGCAAAGGGAACAAAATGGATGGAGATTCCGTTCCTTAATCCAGGGGTCCCCAACTGGTGGGCCGTGGCCCAGTACCGGGCCGTGGCCTACTGGCCACTGGGCTGTAGGACAAGCTGGCCAGTGCACGCGTCCATGCCCATTTGTGGTAGCGCTGCGGCCACATGGCCTAAAGGCTCCGCGCGGCCTAAAGGGGACACTGCGTAGCCTAAAGGGGGTTCCACGCGGCCTAAAGGGGGTACCATGTGGCCTACAGGGGGCACCGCGTGGCCTAAACGGGGCTCCATGCAGTCTAAACGGGGCTCCGCGCGGCCTAAACGGGGCTCCATGTGGCCTAAAGGGGGCTCCGCACGGTCTAAGGGGGGCTCCGCATGGTCTAAAGGGGGCTCTGCGTGGCCTAATGGGGGCTCCACGCAGTCTAAAGGGGACTCCGCATGGCCTAAAGGGGGCTCCATGCGGCCGAAAGGGGGCTCCGCACGGTCTAAGGGGGGCTCCGCACAGCCTAAAGGGGGCTCCGCGTGGTCCAAAGGGGGCTCCGTGCGGCCTAAAGGGGCCCCACACGGTCTAAGGGGGGCTCCGCGTGGCCTAAATGGGACTCCGTGTGGCCTAAAGTTTGCTTTGCGTAGCAAACTAGAAAGAAAGAAAGACCAAAAAAAAAGGCCTTTCCTTTCCCCCAGAAGGTTTCCCGGCCTCCTTGTGCTTTGAAGAGTCCTTTTCATTCATCTTTCATATTTCAAAAGTCTGCCTTGCAGCCGCCTGGCCAGCCAGGCGTTTCGATTAGACGTTTAATTGGATTTTATTGTCTCTTCGTCTAAACGGTTTCTTTTCTCCCTGGGCCTCATTGCAAACCACTCAGAAAGCCTTTGCTGTTGGATTTTTATACACACCCACACACATACATACACACCCACACAAACACACATATGTATATACACACAGACATACACACACACATATATATACACGCACACAAACACACACATAAACACACATACATAGATAAATATACATGCACACACACACACACACACAACTTTTATTCAGGTACATTATATAATCTACCTGAACAAATTAAAGTAACGCATCAAGCAGCTTTTTCCAGCAAAGGGGGGGGGGGCTTTCTCAGATCAGTGGTGTCCACCAACAACCCCCCCCCCCAAATTCAAATCTAGGCCGATGTCTCCAAAAGCTGATATTTTGCAGAAAAGGACCCTCCTCGCCCCCCCCCTGGTTTTTCCTAGACAGGGAGGCAGAAATCCTGTCCCCCCCCCCCCCGAGGAATTGCGGGTCAGTGAGACAGACCTGCAAGATGACAAGGTCCCGCCTTCCTCTGCGCCCTCCAGCTGTTTTGGCAGACATTTCTCCAACATCTGTCTGCACCCGCTGTGTAGCCGGCACATAAATGTCAGCCCAGATGAAGGGAGCCCAACATTTTGCTGGAAGGGGCCTCTCTGCGCAGATCGGGGCTGAGTTCCCCCACTGAAGTCTCTCTCTCTTTCTCTCCATCCCTCCATCTCCCTCTTCCTCTCTCTCTTTCTCTCTTTCTTT
>NW_015404818.1:0-2820 GCF_001527695.2 Protobothrops mucrosquamatus
TATCAGTAAAAAATAAACTGGGGGAGTCTGGTTTTATGGAATCATGTTTACTGCTTATGCATATTGTTGACCGGGACTTAGAAGACAGTATTAATTGTGAATACGTGCAGATGGCCCCGCTATCTCTGGCCACTTGCTGAACCATGAATGCAAGGTCATAAAAGGACAGCAAAGGAAGCACCCAATATCCTAACCCACCCGGGAACATATGGTGTCTTAGGGAAACATCTAAACCACCCAAAAGGGAACATATGGTGTCTTGGGGAAACACCCCAAAGGGCACATTTTTAGCTATTTCTGCTTTCTTCCTTCTTATCTACAGTGTGCCAACCTTAAAGGGCAAAGTCTTTATCTTATGTGTTTCAGCTTTGCTGGGTGAATTGCTTATGTAATCAAAGAAAGTATAAGAATAAGGCTTTTCTGATATTTGGGGCTTTTTCTCTCTTTTAGAGAAGCCCGTCTTTGTTCAGCTGAATAAAAATATAAAGCTTGAAGGTAACTTCTGGTTTCCTCTATTTTTTATCAAGCAAAACCTCAGAACCTGCATAGCAATATCTGTAGGGGGTGAGGATGAGGTGGAAAGCAGAAACTCTAGTACTTCCATATCTCCATAGTGAGCTGTGGTGGCTCACATGGTTAGGATGCTGAGTTAGAAGGTTGTTGAGAGGTCGACAGCTCAGCAGTTCAAAACCTGGGAGCACAAGCCACATGGCAGAATGAGCTCCCATCAATTTGCCCTAGCTTCTGCTCATCCAGCAGTTCAAAACCATGCAAATTCAAGTAGATAAATAGGTACCGCTTTGGTAGGAAAATACCAAGGACACAAAAGGCATCCCCTGGGCAACGATGATATCAACATCCCCTGGGCAACGATGATATCAATCCTTTCAACCTGGAAGTGCCTTCCAACACAAACACAGTAGTATTTAGATAAATAAGACTGATATCCTTGCCATTTTTCTCCATCTAAAGTCAATATTTTGATATACTTTTCATCTTCAAGAGCTGCAGCAATAGTGACACACCACAGAAATGGATAATGTTGCATCATAAAAATGGATGGGACTGTGATCTGTTCTCTCTCATATTCTTCTTGTTGGGAGTGGCTTAAATAACAAGCTAGTATTTCAAGCCTATTTTAAGACTTACAATGTGTGTGAACTGGTTCATTGCATGAATGGAAACTCCCCCCCCCCAATTTCCTACATTGCTTTCAGTGAAGGAGGCATGCATTGCCTCTTCTTAATGCTCTAGATTTCCTATGCATTTCTGCTGAAATGAATGAATGAATTAATAGTAGAACAAACCTGAAAGGATATGGCTCAAAAAGCCTGAGACAAATTTCAGTGATATTTAGCATGCTTTTTCTTCACACTCTAGTTCTTCTATAAAAGCCATCCAATTCCATTAGTTACCTTTCTCTCTTTCTGCTTTATTCTCCATGTCAGTCAATAGGCAAATGAAGAAATAAAGAAATCTCTGGATCCAGGCTGCAGATTTAATTCTGACTGTCCTAGTGAAAACAGCTGGATGTCTAATTCCCAGAATTAATCAGCTGAAGTTCCATTTCAGTTTCTTGAAACGTACTGGGTGGTTTCTTGCATTCCTAACATTTGAGAAAGTTTCAAATAAGATGTATACAAGATGTTAGAGCCATTGCCACCACCACTAAACAGAATATTGCAACATTTCAAGTAATGACTATATATATGTGTGTGTTATTCACACTGATTGGATGCTGGGCTATCCATACATTTATTTTGGGCAAGTGTCAAATGAAAGGAACTTGATTGAATCCTTTTGGGTATCCTCTCATTATCATAAGTTACATCAACTGTCAAATCCACAAATACAGTTCTTGGGACAGACATATGAAGATTGCGCCAAAAGCATCTTTCAATTTAAAATACATGATAGCAAATTTGTTTTCAAAAGGCATAATATCATAGGATTCTTTTTTAGGTTTTGTATTTCCAACCCATGTGTTTGAAACAGATCTGCTGACTGCTTTTCTACCATTAATGGAGAAGTTTCCCTCAATTTATTGATAAACCATGGAGCCTGGTAGGTTTTGCAGTCTGGGAGAGCAGACTGAATCATTACTGTGGGTTGCTTGTTCTTTCTCACTTCTCTTTATGGTTTTGACAAGATTACCAGCCATGCTGCCTACTTAAAAACATTCACAAATCCATTAGGTTTCATAAAACCTTCATGGGTTAGCCATCCACTCTTGCAGGATTCAGTGTTGTATACCAGCCCATATAGTTTTTGTAGTGGGAGAAGAAAAGTAATATTCCTTCTAAAGCTAAAGACATCTTTAAGCTAAATTTCTCTCCTTGTAATTACTTGGATCGAGTTAGTTTGGTATATTGGTTCAATTATCAGCCTAGAAACTGGGAGACCCTGAGTTCTAATCCCACCTTACACACAAGAAAACTTGTCACATTCTCTCAGTCTTAGGAAAAAGGCAATGGCAAACCACTTTCTGAAAAACTTGCCCAGAAAACTGCAGGGACATGTTCAGGCAGTCTCTGAAAATCAGAAACAATTGGACAGAGTATAATAATAATATACAAGAATTCTTCCACATGGACACTTCTTGATAACAGTATGGACATGGACTACCATTATCTTCTCTGGAGTTTATTTTGACTCCTCAAATATACTTTATAGTCCTGGAAATTCTTGATGGTCTTCTATCCATGTACTAACTGACTGAGCATGCTTAATTTCAAAACCCTGAGAAAAGCAGCCAGTGCTGTCACCTGCTAAGTTGAAACTACAAAACTATAAACATTGTCCCTGGTTAGTAAATAAAAT
>NW_015404819.1:0-2820 GCF_001527695.2 Protobothrops mucrosquamatus
AGATAGATAGATAGATAGATAGATAGATAGATAGATAGATAGATAGATAGACAGACAGACAGACAGACAGACAGATAGACAGACAGGATAGATATAGAGTGACAGACAGATAGATAGATAGACAGACAGACAGACAGACAGACAGACAGACAGACAGACAGACAGATAGATTGTTAGATGATGGATGGATGGATGGATGGAGAGATTGATGAATGGAAAGATGGAGAGATAGATATAGATAGATGGATGGATGGATGGATAGATGATAGACATGTAGATAGGAAAATAAAAACTTGGGGAAACTAGAGCAAATGAATCATTCCTGAATATTTTCAGTAGAATTAATACTTACACAAACCCTCATTGTCTTTCTGTTCTTCATTTCTGTTTTAGGCTTTTAAACTTTCCTAAAAAAAGAGAAAAAGACCCCAAGGATATTATCAGGAATGCAATCATCTCCCTTCCTTGGAAACTATCACAATATCAGTAAGGGGCCGTGTGCTTCCACTCTTGGCGGGGGGGGGGGGGGAGACACCTTCAGTCCCAAGGCAGAGACTCCTCAATCTCATTGGCCAGCTGCTGGCTGGGGAATTCTGGGAGTTGAAGTCCACAAGTCTTAAAGGTTGCCAAGTTTGGAGGCTGCTGTATTTGGTGAATGAACAGGGGTTATCTGTTCTCTACTACTCACTTTTCATGTCAATCTCCAAGGTTGTGTTTCTCTTCATGAGAGAGACCTTATTAATCACACTACAAGTATAATTTCCAGAATTCTCTGGGCTGATTTCCCGAACGAGGATCACGTCATCCAATTCCATCCCATTGTAAAACCAAGTACAATTGGCCGGAGGAAACGTAACAGCTTTGCAAGTCAGTTTGACCTGTGCTTGTCGGGCATCAATAGTCTCGTTGATAATTGGAGGGTCGGGTCCATCTGGAAAAAAACATGTATAAAAAAGATGTTGAGACTCTAGAAAGAATGCAGAGAAGAGCAATAAAGATGATTAGCGGACTGGAGGCTAAAACATATAAGGAACGGTTGATGGAATTGGGTATGTCTAGTTTAACGAAGAGAAGGACGAGGGGGGACATGATAGCAGCCTTCCAATATCTCAGGGGCTGCCACAAAGAAGAGGGAGTCAAGCTCTTCTCCAAAGCACCTGAAGGCAGGACAAGAAGCAACGGATGAAAACTGATCAAGGAGAGAAGCAACCTGGAACTAAGGAGAAACTTCCTGACAGTTAGAACAATTAACCAGTGGAACAACCTGCCTCCAGAAGCGGTGAATGCTCCAACACTGGAAGTTTTTAAGAAGAGACTGGACAGCCATTTGTCTGAAATGGTATAGGGTTTCCTGCCTGAGCAGGGGTTTGGACTAGATGACCTCCAAGGTCCCTTCCAACTTTATTACTACTACTACTACTACTACTACTACTACTACTACTACTACTATTATTATTATTAGGCAGGAGAACATTTTTTGCAAAAGAACATCCTTGCAACCTTCTGAAGTACCAAGAACATTTCCATTTCATTTTATTTAATGTATCAGTTGAAAGGACTACCTTGGTCAGTAGCTGGAACAGTGTTTCTCAGACTTGGCAAGTTTAAGACTTCAGCTCCCAGAATTCCCTAGCTATCCATCTTGACAAGTTTAAGATGTGTGGACTTCAGCTCCCAGAATTCCCTAGCCATCCATCTTGGCAAGTTTAAGACCTGTGGGCTTCAGCTCCCAGAATTCCCTAGCCATCCATCTTGGCAAGTTTAAGACCTGTGGACTTCAGCTCCCAGAATCCCGCAGCCATCCATCTTGGCACGTTTAAGATGTGTGGACTTCAGCTCCCAGAATTTCCCAGCCAGCCATCTTGACAAGTTTAAGACGTGGGGAATTCTGGGAGCTGAAGTCCACACATTTTAGACTTGCCAAGCTTGATAAACACTGAACTGGACTGACCAAGTCCAACTGAAGAAAAACCAAACAAACAGAATTAACCCAGTTTCTGGGTCCTGCACTAAAAACTGACTCATACGCTAATGAAATGGCTTGAGTTTATACAAAATGGTGAACCACTGAGTAAGAAGGTTAAGGACTCATGAAGGGTCTCCTAACTCTTAACAGAAATGCAAAATAGACAGTAAAAAAAAGACAATGTGGAATGTACTGAGCACGGGCTGCACGCCATGACTGGAGATAGGAAGATCAGACTTACAGATAATGCCTAAGTGATAGGGTGTGCTTTCGTTGGAAGAGATGCTGTTGGAACCATGGCAGATATAATCGCCAGCATCGCTTCGGTGTCCTGGGTTCAACTCGAGCGTCTGGTTGTTGTTTGTCAAAGAGATGTGTCCACCTGCGTGCACCACTTGGCCTCCGTTGGTCCAAGAATATGAAACGTTGTCGCCTCTTGATGTGCAGTTCAAGGAGATTGGCTTGCCCTCAACGGGCTGTAGGGGACCAGTGATGGTGACCTTGCTTACACGACCTGCAGGAAGGGGAAAAAAGGCAGATGAGGATGTTGAAAGTCTCACCAGGAGAGGAAGGCCTGGCATGACACATTAAAAGCAAATTGCACGAGTGGCCTGGAATCCTGCATCCAGTTTGGGTCACCGCATTACAAAAAAAAGATGTTGAGGCTTTGGAAAAAGGGCAGAGAAGAACAACTAGGATGATTAAAGGCCTGGAGACGAAAACATCTGAAGAACAGTTGCAGGATTTGGGAACGGCTAGTCTAGAGAAAAGAAGGACTCGGGGTGATATGATAACAGTATTCCAGTATTTGAGGGGCTGCTACAAAGAAGAAGGGGGGGGTCAACTTATTTTCT
>NW_015404820.1:0-2820 GCF_001527695.2 Protobothrops mucrosquamatus
AAACATGTTCACAAAGTCTTTAGGTCTCTCTTGACTTGTGCTTCTTAACCTAGCATTTAAGAAATTATGTAGAGCATAAAGAAGAAAGGAGAATAAGGAAAACAAAAACAACATGACTCGTCAAGAAAATATAAGGCAGACAATCATACCACAGACAACAAGAACATAGAATCAGAACTACTCAAAGCAAAGGAGAGAGCAGCACTCTCAAAAACCTATAGAAGGTTCAAACCATGATTATCTTACTAGCAGACACAGGCTTAACTACAACTATTATGGACAAATCACAATATATACAAAAGGCCAAAGAATTAGTGGAAGGCAAAAAACCCTACATCCCAGTAAACACCAACCCAATTCAGAAGTTTGGCAACCTGATCAGAAAGGTTAAATCACAAAAGAAGAACAGTGGCAGATGAAAAGCAATGGATCCATCCTCCCATGCTTCTATGGACGCCCAAAAATACACAAGTCCAACATACCGCTTCATCCAATTGTATTAGTACCAGAGATCCCAAAATGCAACATAGCGAAAGAACTTATAAAAAAGCTTGGACATTTCATATTGGGGAGTAAATATTCTATTAACTTTCCACCAGAGTGCTCCAGAAAACCGAAGACTTAATAATAAAAAAGAGATTATGGTTTCATTTGATGTCATAGCAGTCTTTACAGACTCAGAACTAGCAAAGGAACCCATAGCAGTTGTGTTACATAACACACTTGACCTAAGTGCATCACACATTTGATCTAATCAAATACACTAAGTTCAAAATACCCAGAATCATGGACCTCATCAACCTCTGTCTTACTATCTATTTTCTATTTGATGGACAAATATACCAACCAATCAGAGGATCACCCATGGCATCACTATTCTCAAGACTCATAGCAGAGACTGTAATGCAGTGTCTAGAAAAATATCACTCCCAAACATACAACCAAAAGTATGGACTGGCAACTAGAGAAGACACATGAAATAATCAACATCTTCAGAGGAATAATATTCATAAGGAAAGAAGAAAACAACAGATTATCCTGTCTGGATATCCTCGCCAGCAGAGAAAATGGTGGCAAATAGAAACACAGGTTTATCATAAACCATCCATACGAGCCAAATGCTTCATTACCAAAGTAACACCCCAACCTCCCACAAGTGGAGCTGTGTAAGAACATTATTCAAATGATCACAAATGCACTGAGGCAACCCAGAATATTAGAAAATGGAAACAGACTGTCTATACCAGATGTCCCCAATCTTTTGGGTACCAAGGACCAGTTCTGTGGAGAAAGGTTTTTCCGAGGACTGGAGGGGGTATGGTTTTGTGTGCTGCCTGCATCCCACGGATGGGGCTTTGCTTGTTTCTGCGGATCGGTGCTGGCATGCCATGGCACGGTACTGGTCCACGGACTGTGGGTTGGGCATCCCTCGTCTATACATCTTCCAATAAAATGGATACCCAGGCAACTTTATCAAAAAGTGCCCGACTATTCAACCCACTACAGCACAACCAACACAAGCTATGAAAAGGGAAACATTGCCATATATCAAAAAACATCTCAGAAACAACCCACAGACTGTTACATCAACATGGCATCACCATTGCATACAATCCAACAAAAGCCCTCCAAAATAAAAAAAAAAACCCCAGTAGTCCAAGAAGTAAAAATATGAGCCATCTGAAACATACAATGTAAGGACCATAACAGTCTTTATTGATTTATTTAACTTATTTATTAAATTTGTTTGCTGCCCATCTCACTGTGAGGAGACTCTGGGCAGCTTACAACATTAAAAGCAATAAAAAGGTTGTGTGTGTATGTAACTAATAACAATAAAAATTATGAATAAAAGATGGGAGGGGAAACAGGATGCACAATGGAGGGGATATGGGATGTTCTGTTGGTCCATCAACCACCTCCAGTGTGATACTCCCCTACTGAAGCCCCATTATGCAGTATAAATCAGCAGAATAGTAGCAGAGCACATCCATGAACACCAACTGGCAGTAAGAAGACAGTATGAAAACTGCTTAATTTCACAACACATGCACAGACTTAAACATAATTTCAACTGAGAAACTGTGAGCATCCTTAGACCAAGCTAAATCCAAAAACATTAATTCCTGGAAACTCAGCACTCAGGCAAATCGGTCATTTACAGGCACATAGAGATTAACCACATTTACACATCATTCGAAAGAATAAAACAGCTAAAAAGGAACAAAAAGAGTTGAACATCTCCTAGCCAGCAATCAACACCCAGGTAAGCAGGAGTTAATATCAGGAGCAACACCAGACAAGCAATCAAGCAGTAAGCAAATACCCTAAAACAGGGGTGTCAAACTGCCAGTCCGCGGGCCGGATGCGTTATGCCGAAACCATGCCCACCCCAGCTCCAGCAATGGGGAAAAAGTCGCGATACATCGTGACACGTCATGTGACGTGGTCAGTTTGACACCCCTGCCCTAAAGGAACTACCAACTCAGACAAACAATCAAGCATTAAAAACAGCCTAATCAAGGAACTACCAAGGACCAAACAACATCCCCACCCCAATGACAGGACAAGCTATTGTCAGTGGTGGGATTCAGCCGGTTCGCACCACTTTGGCAGAACTGGTAGCTAATTTTTTATTGCTGAGGCCCAGAATGGACTTCTGGAAGCAGCATCCACACAGAGAACCGGTTGTTCACATATTTGAATCCCACCACTGGCTATTGTGTATAAACACAGAGAAAATCCAACCCTTTCTAACATTGAAGATGTTACCTAGCTGAGTAATGAAACATTTGCAAGAAAATAACTAAATTCAGAGAG
>NW_015404821.1:0-2820 GCF_001527695.2 Protobothrops mucrosquamatus
ACGTCTGTGCCAGCCCGCCTCTCGCACGAGTGGAGCTGCACACACATGTGCATGTGCAGGCCGGCCCACCTCTCGCACAGCCCATTCTAAATAGGGGACCCCTGCTTTTCAGCACTCTCTGGATGGTTTACAATGAGAAAGCATTATTTGCATATTGCCCCAACAATCTGGGTCCTCAGTTTACCCACCTCAGAAGGATTGAAGTCTGAGTCAATCTCAAGCTCTATCAGGATCAAACTCCAAACTATGGGCAGAGTTGGCCTGCAACACAGCACTTTAACCACTGCACCACCAGGGCTCCATGGAATCATGGAAAGTTTCACTTCTCAAAGTTTCTTTCCCAGTGGGCCCATAAAACACATGCCTTCCCACTCTCTTTACCTTTCCTAAAAAAACACAAAGAGGTTAGATATTAGGAAGCTCTACATAAGACTTTCCGGGAGGCACACAAAAAACCTCTGCAGGGGGGAGGGGGAGGAGAGAGATCAGGCCCAAGATTCAAATCCAGAGGCTCTTAATCCTGCCTTTTCAAACTGAGAGATCTTTTAAGGCCTTTTCTCATCTTTAAAGCTTTGAAGGGATTTTATTATGCTTAAGGTTGATGTTAGTAATATTGATATTAGTAGTGATATTTTGTAATTAGATAGATAGATAGATAGATAGATAGATAGATAGATAGATAGATAGATAGATAGATAGATAGATAGATAATGTCCGTAAAAATGTGACTCCTGGGTATATTCATGTTGTAAAATAAATAACTTACGATCACCAGGAGGATCCAAGTAAGAAAATACTTTAATAAAACCAAGCTTTCGTTGGGAGCTCCCAACATCGTCAGGGTTAAAAGCCAGTCATCGGAAACACCTTAAATAAGGTTGGCTAGCGTTTGCACCCGGCTCCTAGAGCGCGTCATCGGTCCTAGCCGGTTAACCTGCACTCTGGTCGTTTCTCTGGTGTCTGCATCTAATTCTCCCCTATCACTCTTTTGAGCACTCTTGCTTGTTCTCACAGTGCTAGTTCTTAACTTTGTTCGGACCCTTTTTCCCTCTTCCTCTTTAATACTGTTTATCCCCATGCTGTCTTTCTCTCTGTTATGGGTTATGGGGTAATTCCATTCCATACCATCGCCAAGACACTTCTAATTCTACGCGGGAGAAAACCCGAATAACTAAAGACCTACATATATATATATATATATATATATATTTTTACTCCCTCTTGGTGATCGCAATTATTTTGACATAACATGGACTTACCCAAGAGTCGGATTTTTAGCTCTATTTCTAGCCATATATATATATGTGTGTGTATATATATATATATATATATATATTTGTTTTCTGAGGTTTTCGCGGGTGTTTGTATGTAGGTCTTTAGTTATTCGGGTTTTCTCCCGCGTAGAATTAAAAGTACCTTGGCGACGTTTCGACGAAGTCACATTCGTCATCTTCAGGCTGGTGTCTTCAGCTTCGTGCTTCTAAGAGTGGTGTGTGATCTTTGTAGATGCTTTAGATTGGGAAATTAGTTATATAGAAGCAAATGTTTTATGCTTTAGGTATAGGTGATTCCTTATATGAAAAGAGCACGGATGAAGGGGAGGGGGGGAAAGGAGTTACGGATGGAGCCTGGGTTGCTGTGTATGAGTCATCATCTAGGAATTATTTTTTTGTGCCATCTTATGCCTACTACCAAGACCTGATCTTTTTGTTCTGGAAAGGTATAAAAGGTGGAAGACATCTTTTCTGGTTGTTGCCTTCATCTCTCTACCAGCCACGAAGAGAGATGGGGTCACCCAACTCTATTTTGATCAAAATAAAAGTTGTTTGCTTGCTGAAACCTCGACTCAGGAGTTTTTTTGGCTCTTTTAAATTCCTGAGTAATGCTGGGGCAATTGTGAGGCTAAGTGGAAAAACCTTACAGCTTCCTACCATCTCTTCCTTTTTCCGTTCACCAAATGATTTTATCTGGCATGAAAATCAGGGACAGCATCAGCCCCGACTCTCTTAAAACGCCTTCTACTGCTTTGATCAGACAACCAAATGCTTCACATTCAGTAAGATACAAATGTGGTAAGTAAATAAATAAAACATTTCTCGCTCACACAAAAATCTATTGAAATATCACTCAAAACAGATGTTCCAGCTTTACAATGTTTCAAGCTTGGGGTGTTATACGCATCCTTGGATTTTAACTGTTATATTTACATTCGTACTACTTTTTTTTTCTTACGACAAATCAGGCAAAGGAATAAATATTTAATACGAAGAAGTTCAAAGACAATAGAACCAAGTAAAAATTGAAAACAACATGTTTTGTCATCATGCTTTTGTGTTTTCTTTTCATCTTCTATGGCACTGTTTCCACAGTTTGCTTGTAGCAGTTAAGGGATATGTGCATGTACTTATATGGATCTATGCACACAAATGTATGTTTATGTGTGTGATTTCTACATTTAGAATTCTGCGACCAGAATCACCTCGAACCCTGAGATATGCAGAATGAATGAATGAATGAATGAAATCACCATCTTGCAGAAAGTGACTAGGTGATTCCATGTGTGGATATTTACCACCCTGGCTGGCGGTACCATGTGGGTTAATTTGAAAAACCAGATTTCCAATTGGATAAAGTTTCATATAAAGAATTACTTTTGCCGGTAGGACAAGACTGGCAACTTAAATCTCTGGGAGATCTGAAACAAGAGAATATTGAATACTCATGGTTTTATTATAGTCAATTGTCCATGAGGTGGAGTTTGGATCAAAAAGTTGGTATTGTAGTACAGGATGTGAATTTGATTAAACAGATTAGAGATCA
>NW_015404822.1:0-2819 GCF_001527695.2 Protobothrops mucrosquamatus
AAAAAAACACCAACAACTTAAATATGGAGCAATGTAACACGTTCAGCTAATTCAGAGCAATTGGACCCACTGGGTCTGCTTCTTGAGACCTGTAGCAGATCTTGACTCTGAGAATGAATGTTTAAGGGCTGTTTTGAGAATTGGAGCTGGCTGACTCTGTAGGAAGCGTATAAAGCTAAATGCATTAAACAGAGGTTGCTGCTTTTTCATGAGCTGCTTCATGAAAGCAGCTGCATCGTTTGGCAGGTTTATGCAGAAGCCTGAAAAATAGTCCAGCGTTGTTTTTTTTTTAATGAATAGCAGAATCAGGGAAGGCATCACATAGAATCAAGATCACGTGAAGTGTTAATACCACTTTACAAGGCCTTGGTAAGGCCACACTTGGAATACGGCATCCAGTTTTGGTCACCACGATGTAAAAAAGATGCTGAGACTCTAGAAAGAGTACAGAAAAGAGCAACAAAGATGATTTGGGGACTGGAGGCTAAAACATATAAGGAACGGTTGCCGGAATTGGGAATGTCTAGTTTAATGAAGAGAAGGATGAGGGGGACAGGATAGCAGCGTGCCAATATCTCAGGGGCTGCCCCAAAGAAGAGGGAGTCAAGCTATTCTCCAAGGCGCCTGAAGGCAGGACAAGAAGCAACGGATGGAAACTGATCAAGGAAAGAAGCAACCTAGAACTAAGGAGAAACTTCCTGACAGTTAGAACAATTAACCAGTGGAACAACCTGCCTCCAGAAGCGGTGAATGCTCCAACACTGGAAGTTTTTAAGAAGAGACTGGACAGCCATTTGTCTGAAATGGTATAGGGTTTCCTGCCTGAGCAGGGGGTTGGACTAGATGACCTCCAAGGTCCCTTCCAAAATTATTATTATTATTATTATTATTATTATTATTATTATTATTATTATTATTATTATTATTATTATTATTATTATTATTATTATTATTATTATTATTATTATTATTATTATTATTATTATTATTATTATTATTATTACATGACTAAGGCCCCTTATTGACAATTTTTTTCCTGACCTCCTTGGGATGCCCCAGAGCAGAAAACTGTGGTACTGATGTGATGCTTGGAGCCCTTTCCCCCAACCCTTTTCAAAACACGTGCAGCTCTTTAAATTAGCTCTGTTACCCAAAAAATGAGCACGTTCAATCTCCATTTTTTTTAAAGAAAGAAAAGCGTGAACGTCCCATCTCTCTCTCTCTGTTTTTTTTTTTTAAAAAAAATATCTTCAAAAGTCACCTTATTTTTTCCCCTTTTTTTTAAACACTGCCCTTGCTTCAAAAACCAGGATATTGGAATATAAAATGACCCAGCTCATATTGCTTGTAGGCGGATGGTGGACTGATTGAATTTCTACCTTATAATAATAGTAATAATAATAATAATAATAATAATAGTATAATGGTGAGCATTCTTGGCTTCTAGACAGCTCTCCCAAGGGACTGCAGAAACTGCACTTGTTGAATGTGTGCCTGGAGGCTGCTGCTTCTTCTCAGAATTGACCGTAATAATATAAGCCAGAGATCTTTAAACTTGGCCCTTATATGACTTGTGGACTTCAACTCCCAGAATTCTGGGAGTTGAAGTCCACAAGTCATAAAAGGGTCATAGTTCCCTCACGCTGGCTGAGGAATTCTGGGAGTTGAAGTCCACCAGTCATAAAAGGGCCAAGTTTGAAGACCCCTGACATAAACACACAGTGGCACTACAGGTAGTTCTTGACTTAACGACCAAACTGAGCCCAAAATTTATGTTGCTAAGTGAGAAATTTGTTGAGTGAGTTTTGCCTCGTTTTACGACTATTCTCACCACAGTTTTTGTGTGAATCACTGCAGTTGTTGAGTTAGTAACACAGTTGTTAAATGAATCCAGCTTCCCCCGTCGACTTGGCTTGTCAGAGGGTGGCAAAAGGGGATCACGTGGCCCTCTGGACAGTGCGACCGTCATAAATATGAGTCTGTTGTCAAGCATACGAATGTAAATCACATGACCCTGGGGATGCAGCAGTGGCCAGAAGTGTGAAAAATGGTCCTAAGTCCCCTTTTTTTCACTACCGTTGTAACTCTGAACGGGCACTAAATGAACCGTTATACATCCAGGACTATCTGACATTATTGCTGACTTGTAAAGCCGTGTTAGCTTGCAGGATTTAGTAAAGTTTACATGGCTCTAATTATAAAATGCAATTCAATCTCTGCACCCTAACCCTGTCCTATTTTCTGGGGCATTCGTGATCTCTGTTAATATTGGAGTCATTATTATTTTGACGGGATCCTGGCTCTAGACTTGACACACACTTGCTCTGAACGTCACGGATCTGCTCACAATTGTGGTGGGTACAACATTCTAAAATGAAATATAATCAAAAGCGGCTTCGGGACGTTCACCAAGACTGGGAGAAAGCAAAAGCAGACCCTTCTATCGTTAATTAATAACCTCATTGTTTCCAAAGCATACACAGCGGAGAACGCCGTGTTAATGCTTAAAAAGAAATACTTACGATTTACAAGAAATGTAATCTCGTCTAACATTTTTTTTTTGTAGCAGCGGCTTCCTTTCTCTCTCCTCTTTTCATACCCTCTTTTTCTGCATATATATACACACACACACACACGTGGAGCTATTGTTAATTAAGACGGTCTCCATTATAGAGCTAATTAACAATTAGCATAAACATAATTAGCTAACACTGACATTTAACTCATTACATTGTTTAAACAATTTTCAAAAATTGCCCTTAGTGGCATTCTGTCACACTGAAATAATGGCAGTACTTTGTCATGTAAATTAAATGACA
>NW_015404823.1:0-2819 GCF_001527695.2 Protobothrops mucrosquamatus
TAAATCCAATTAAATTTTACAATTCTCTCTGTGATTACTGGAAATTAGATCTATTAAATATAGTGGCCCTTATTCAAGCATGGGACTGGTTATTCATTTGTTGTAAAAAGCAGTAGTGCACCTAAGTACATATTCCTTTTTCTATCCATCCCACCAAGGGTGGTATCTCACCAGTTCTGTTTTGTTCATGAGAACTGATAGTTCGTGTTTTATTAAAAACACCACCTGTACAGAAATAGGGCTGCACCACCAGTTCTCAGGTTCTGAGAGATTTCTGGACAATATTCATCCTAATGCAGAGGAAGTAGCAGGCTCAGGATGCCCATGTAGTTTTCCCCTGCATAGTACCTGCTACTATGGCAATCAGTACCACCACCTCCTTCCTCCCAGAAATCTTCAGCCATTGCAGCAAAGAGACTATTCTTGTTCCCTCTCTTTCCCCTACACCTTTTTCTAATGATGACATCTTCCAAGATTCCAATGACCTTTGTTAGCTTCTCCTTTTGCTTCTGGGTAGCTCAACCCTGTTACTGTAGAAAAGTGCTGTTGCTTCTGCCGTCACCATGCAGGCAATTACCAGGGTCACCAAGCCTCTTCCTCTTAAGTAGGCCTCTGAACTCTGGAGATGATGAGCCAGGAGGTAAATTAAGAAAATCAAATTCAAGGCACATGTTTCTTTCTTTCTTTAGTCTATTCAGTCAGAGACAAAGAAAGAAAAATTAAAGCACTTAAATCCTATTGAAATTATACTTACTGTTCTCTGCTATGCAAATAGATTGAGAACCAGAAATGGCTTTAATTAACAAGCACTTATGTTCCTCTTGGTTGATCCTGTGCAGGTGTCTTCAATATATTCAAGTAGCCCAACAAGAAAAACAGGAGTCATCTATTCTAAGAGATACTGTGTAAGGACTGTAATAGCCACTACCTGTGTAATAAGGACACGCAGGTAGAAAACACTTCTTAACCTCACTACACATGGACAGATTCAACAATAGTTCAACTGGGAAATGTGAGCATTCTAAACCAGGCTAATTCCAAAAGTGCTAGGGAAGTTTGGCATTCAGAGAAATCAGCCATCAACAGATACATAGAAATAAACCATATTTATCTATCATTCAAAAGAGACAAAAAAGCTAAGAGGGAAACAAAAAGATCAGGACATATCTTCTCCATTAGCCAACATCCAGATAAGCAGGGATTAATCCCCTTAAACCAGCGGTTCTCAACCTATGGGTCGCGACCCCATTTGGGGTCGATCGACCATTTCACGGGGGTCGCCAAGCAAGGCTGTCCGCCATTTTTTTCCCCTTTTCTGGCGGGTGCCTTGAGCTGGGCCAGCTGGTGGTCGGCCTGCTCTGTCTCTGCCGCTTGCCAGCTACGCCTCGGCCGGCGCAGGGGGCGGAACCACGCATGCGCGGCGCTCCCGGGCAGGGAAAGTCCTCGACGTACAACCGGTTGGGTAGTCCTCGACTTATGACCGATTTAGTCCTCGACTTACGACCAGTTTAGTCCTCGACTTACAACCGGTTGGGGGTCGCGGCATTAAAAAGGTTGAGAACCACTGCCTTAAACAATCAAGCAGAAAAGGAGAAAAACCACACGCATCCCAACAAAACAGGAAGGGCAAGCTACTGTTTATAAATAGGGAACAAACCCCACACTCACTAGCACTGATGATGTTACCTAGTCAGGTAATGAAACATCTGCAAGCGAACAAGCAAGCTCAGAGAGTACCAAGGACTCTACATGTTCCAAAGGATTCTATGGAACTTCCTTCTATATAAGCAATCTCAGGATCCCAACTTTCAAACACAGCTATAGCAGCCAGATGGATTGTACTGTGCAGCAGCTTGAGTTTCCGTTTACTGTATCTTCAAATAGTTCAATAGTTATTTAGAGAACTTCAGCTGCTTTCCCAGCACTGAGCAATAGAAAACCTTTTACTTTCCGAAAGAAAGGTTTCACCCACAGTCTCCAACGGCTATCAGAGCCTTTGAAATTTACTAATCTTCAAATCACTTCTCAAACAAATTAGATCTTTTGTAGAGTGCTAGTCAAAGTTTTTTTTTTCCTGCTGAAATCAGATCTTCTTTCTTCTCAATTTCTGAGCTTGGGACTTTAATGTCTCTGTCCCCTATCAGATCAAACAAAGGCAGGAAATCCTGACTTAGGAGTGTTATGGGCAGAATATCTATAATTCACCCTATGGCAGACCCATTGAAAATTCCCAAATGCCCTTCATTCTCAAAATATCTGTCTGCTGTACGCCCATAGGCAATTGAAAAAAACCCAGTGACATTCTTTTTAAGGAACATGTCCTTTCATTTTGTCATTGTGGCTTTCACATCTGGCAGCTGGGCATTAAAATGCAATTGGGAGAACTTTCCATTCAGCCTGAATGCAGGTTAAGAATGTGTGCAAAACAGTTTTGATGTTTTCATTTCTTTCTCCAGAATAGAATTTTTTTAAAGCAATAACACAAATTAGCATCGCCGTCTACAATATATTTCTTAAATCTAAACACTTTAAAAGCAAAATTTCTCTTTTATATTAAAAGTATTGATTTTTAAATATTTTCTTTTAAAGTACCATGATCTGGGGTTAAACATGGGGTTAAACTGGTTGCCAGTGGCCTTCCGGGTGCGCTTTAAGGTGTTAGTTACCACCTTTAAAGCGCTCCATGGCATTGGACCTGGCTATCTCCGAGACCGCCTTCTGCCACAGATTCCCTCCCATAGACCGGTACGCTCCCACAGAGTGGGTCTCCTCAGGGTGCCGTCGGCCAAGCAGTGTCGGCTGGTGACCCCCAGGGGGAG
>NW_015404824.1:0-2819 GCF_001527695.2 Protobothrops mucrosquamatus
TATATGCAAGTCTGAAAGAGTTTCTCCCCTTTTCTTCTTTTGCTCTCTTGAAAACGTTTCTCACACCCTCCCTACCTCTGTGAGTTGAGATATTTTTTGCATGCCAGTTAGTTAGTCTGCCACTCTCTCTCCTGTCTCGTGGTCATTCCCACCTACCATTACAAGACCTCACTGTCATGGCCCCTGCTGGTCCCTCCTCTTTCCATTTAGAGCAGGGGTGTCAAACTGGTAGCCTGTGGGCCGGATGCGTCACACGCAGGCCACGTCCACCCCGGCTCCACAAAGGTAAAAAAACGTTGTGATATGTCACGATACATCACGTGATGCGATCGAGTTTGACATCCGTGATTTAGAGGGAGGGTCCAGAGATGTTTAAAGCGTAAAACTGTTCTCACGAGGCAGAGTTCTTACTCTGAATAAAAGAGCACCCAAACAGAGATTGATATCGGTCTGAAGCTGCCTGCCTTTGTCCCCTCCTATAATTTGAACTTCTCGGCTTCAACTTCCAGTTGATAATCATATTATCAAACAGACAGAATGGTAGATTTAAATCATAAATAATCTAGCAACAGTAAATCAATCCTGAAATTTTGTAAACTGTAACATTATTTACAGTGTTCCCTTTTTAAACAGAAGCTTTGATCAGACGTGTTCTTCAGTTATAGGTAGTATTTTTTTTTCTTTTTAATCCTTTCTTAATCAGAGCAGTTTACATTTATGATGGTGAAGCAAATGGAATCCAGCTAAGAAGGTTATGACAACTGTAACATAAATAAATATGCATTCTCAGTAGGAAAAAATATACCTTTGACTTAATATATATTTCTTATAAGAAGACTTAGGTAACCCTTAGGTTTTCCATCTTTGGATAAAATTGCCATTGCTGACAATTTTGGATATCAGAAGTATCAGGGTTGGGAAATACTAGAGTAGTATTTCTCCCATTATCCTGATACGTAATTATATGGCTGGGACTTTGACCATAAATGTTAGCAATGTGCTATTTTCCATACTCTATCACAATAATTGCAAAAAAAATATGAATTGATCTGCGGAAATAATTTAAAACCGCAAGCAATTTGGCTAAACATATTACATGTATTCTGTGCCTAATTGTACTTTTGTAGTAAGCTACAAAGTAAAAAGAAAACCCAAATTATTCACATTCATGAACACAGCATTCTTCTCAAGTTTGACATTATGGTATATAGGGTTCAGAGTCCCTAATCATTGCAGGTTTCCTAAATGATACCTCTTTTTATTTATCTTACAGGTTTCATGATCAATTAAAGAGGCTACCATGACTTTGGACAAATTGGTTATCAAAGTAAGTTTATGATTGATGTAGGCAGAAAACCAATATATAAATAACTCTAGTTGGATTTTATGGGAGCAAATCTTGTTGTATTAATAGATTTTTTTTTCTTATATTGAAATACACTGCTAAATGATTGTAATATATTTCCCTTTGGTGTCAGGCTAGCATAACAAATGATAGTGTTATTTCAGCCCACTAATTATGTGACTGTCTAAAGATAAGAGTATATATAAATTCAGGGAGAGGCTTGTGACTGCAACTTATCATCATAAAAGCTAACTATATTTGTGACCAGCCAAAGAATAAAATTGATTGTACCGTCGGTTCAATCAATTATTGGTAAAATGCAGTAATGGACTGGATCCTAACAACCATGAGTAGAGAGATGATAGCCACTAAAACTGTTCTAAAAAGACTTCACTGCTGGGAGCAACGAATGGGAGGGGAGAAATTACCTCAACCTATTCTCAATTTTCAGTGAATAAGAATCTTATTTTTTATGTGATAAAACAAGTGGTAGAAGCCTTGTGGTTCTGAAAAAAATCATGTAGTATTACAACTGATTGGTTCTATCATAGTTTATATAATTTTGCTTCTTTCTGGAAAGTAAAACCCCTTAGGTTTCAACTGCACTCCTTTTTTGCATTGTTCTTGCTGAAAATACAAAAGAAGCCTGATATATATACAGGTAGTTTCCAATTAATGACCACTCATACAGTGACTTATTGGAAGTTATGAAGGTGCTGAATGAGTGGTACTTAAGACCAGTCCTCAGAGTTCTAACTGTCTCAGGACCTCCATAGTCACATGATCACCAGCCAAGCATTTGGCAACCAGTTCCTATTTAGGATGGCTGTAGCATCACATATCGTGAGATCACCATTTCTGACCTCTGCCGATTCCCACAAGCAAAGTCAATGGTGAAGCTAGCAGGGAAGGTGACAAGTTGCTCTGTTAATTTGTTCACACTCTTGTGGTTTTTTTCCTCTGAGGAGCATGCTATGATAGCTACAGCATCTCTTCCCCTACTGGCAGCAGTCACCTCTGGGCCTGTAGTACTTGTGCTGCATTGGCCATCCATGCCCCTTTGTGCACCCTTCTCCATCAGGCAGTAGCTATGGTGGTATAGTGGTTAAAATGCAGTACTGCAGGCTACTTCTGCTCACTGCTGGCTGCCAGCAGTTCAGCAGTTTGAACCTCACCAGGTTCAAGGTTGACTCAGCCTTCCATCCTTCCGAGGTCGGTAAAATGAGGACCCAGATTGTTGGGGGGAAAATATGCTGACTCTGTAAATCACTTAGAGCAGTGGTTCTCAACCTGTGGGTCGGGACCCCATTTGGGGTCGATCGACCATTTCATGGGGGTCGCCAAGCAAGGCTGTCCGCCATTTTTTTTGTCCGCCATTTTTTTCCCCTTTTCCGGTGGGTGCCTTACCTCCCTTGGGCTGGGCCAGCTGGTGGTCGGCCTGCTCCGTCTCTGCCGCTTGCCAGCTACGCCTCGG
>NW_015404825.1:0-2818 GCF_001527695.2 Protobothrops mucrosquamatus
ATGTTTGTGCTCACTTTCCACCAAGAATGCATTTGGGGTTTTTTTTGTCTTACATCAGTTGTTTCCAAGCTGCTATCTGACATGGAACAGACTAAAATAGCCAGGATTGGACTCTGTAATATTTCTGTTCTCACTCTGCTTAGTGAGAGCTCCAAGGAAATGGCACGGACTCCTCACTTTTGGTTGTCAACAGTTTAGAGCGGGTTCCCAACCGAGGGGTGATTGCACCCCCTGGGGGTGTGAAAACTTGGGTTTTCAAAATTAGAGTGTATATGCATAATTCGTTGCCGTTATTTCGAGCTTTTATAAGGGGTGTGAGAATATATCAGAAGCGTTCTAGGAGTGCGGGGTATAGAAAAGGTTGGGAGCCGCTGGTTTAGAAAATGGGACCAGGTGAATCAAAGCATATAAAAGACTGTTAAGGAATATCCGGTGTGGGGAGTCAGCCCCCCCCCCAAGAAGGAAATATTTTGGGGAAATTAAAAAAACAGAATATTATATTGCCCCAAAGGATTTTAAAAGGCAGAAAAGCAGGCCCAGCAACCGTCATAAATATGAACCAGTTGCCAAGCATTCAAATTTTAATCATGTGACCATGGGGATGTTGCAACGGTCATAAGTGTGAAAAATGGTCGTTAGTCACTTTTTTCAGTACCGTTGTAACTTTGAATTAAACAAACTGTTGTAAGACGAGGACTACCTGTATTGCTATAATATTTAATCTGTTTTCTAATGCCTAAGCCCAGGGATATTCACAGATGGTATATATCAGAACCTGCAAAAATGGCAGGCATGGCATCCTGTGGAAGTTATGCCCCTTCTGTACATGCGCAGAAGTTCGGGAGGGAATCTTTGATTGCAACATGGCCCCCACCCTTTTGCAGATTTGGACCATCTCCCCCATCCCAGGGATAGCAGTCTGTGAGTTTTATATGATTTGGAAATTGAAAAGGAACATTTAGTATTTTATTTTTTAGCTCAGTCTACTCTAAGGCAACAGAAGGTGGCAGTATTTAAGTATCTCATCCCTTAGCGTCTGCCTTTCTGGCAAAAACAGAAATGCCCTGATTCCAAATCAATTTTTTCTTTTGTCAGAGCAGAAATCAAAGCCTTTGTTCCCTAGACAAATTCCAAGTGATCAGAGTGACATTGTAGAAGACTTTCCTTGGTAATGTATGAATTTAATTCAAACCTCACCATTGTTCCTTTTTTGTGCCTTTGAGACAATGACATTTTGCTCTAAAATACAAAAATCTAAAATACACAGGTTGCCTCCTTCTTTTGCTAAGAATGCTAGAATTATAATAACACAACTTCTGACTTAAAAGTAGGTTAGGAAGCTGCGGGAAAAAGTATTCCGTAATTCATTCCCTATGGCAGTGATGGCGAACCTTTTAGAGATCGAGTGCCCAAACTGCAACCCAAAACCCACTTATGCATCGTCCGGTGCCGGGTGGGTGTGGCTGCAGTGGTAACAGCAGACTGGGTGGGACTAAAAAGTTCAATCAATCAATTCCAACTTTGCGAGAGCTTTTTTTTCCCGTGAGAACTTGAAATTGACTGATTGATTGAACCTTTTTTTTTGTACACGGCGGCGGAGGCCTAAAGTGAAAAGGTTTTATAAAACCCAGCTGAAGGCCTAAGACTGGGGCGATGGCGCGCTTGCCCACAGAGAGGGCTCTGAGTGCCGCCTCTGGCATCTGTGCCATAGGTTCGCAACCACTGTCCTATGGTTTGCACACCTATAAGACTCACTTGCCTAAAAGAAAGCAAAATCTCACTGTTGCTTGCTCCCCCACAATGTGACCATTGGCTGCTGTATAAAATCTTCCAACCCCCCTCAAAAAAAGGAATTGGCACAAAAGAAAGCTAGAGTTAGATTTTAAAAAAAATGGGATTTCTTGATTTATGATAGAGGATCCTAAAGTCTCAACTAATGGGCTAAAGGGAGATTTTTAGATGAAGGGAAATATGATTATTGGATTTAAATATTATTATTAAATGATAAAAAATAAGGGATTAACTGGCTTAATATTTAGGATTTAGACTTATAAAGGAAATGAAAATTAACAATTAGGAATTAGCTTCGAACTATTGTTTAGCCCAGATAATATAGGTGATGGACTTGAGACAATGAAGGACACTCTATTAGTAAGTGATGATGTATTAGGATGAGAAATAGAAAATGTTTATGAAATAAGATAAGAATATATTTAAGTAAGTAATATGTATATTTTAGATATGATAACTTTTATGTAGTGAAATAAAGGAAATTTGGACTACCCGAAACTGAAACACTATGGATATTAAAGGTTAAATTGGAATATTGTAATAAAAAACTAAAAATTAGGTAAAACTTAAAAACAGGATATGGATATGGATAAGCAAAATATATTGATAAAGGTTTTAATTAACTTTGTTATAATTAAAAATCTATTAGTCTAAATGTGATGTAACAAATGTTAAGGGAAATAGAGAAGGAATTTTTGATGACGTAACCTGAGATATGTACTAAAGATTTTGTTATTGAACCACTGATTACCCAGTCACCACGCTGCTTTCCGAATACTCAATGTAAAATTTGAAAACCAATAAAACTTGTTTTTTTAAAAAAAGGATTTTTTTTAATGTATTTATTTAGCATATGGCAAGGAGGGAGGGAGGGAGGAAGAGAAGGAGGGAGGGAGGGAGGAAGGGAGGGAGATTTTAGCTGCTGAAATAAACTACAATGCTTCTCTGTCATAAGTTTTGTTGTTCTGATTCACAGTTGTTCTGATTCACAGTTCTAGAACCCGAAAGAGTTTACAATTTGTTCTTA
>NW_015404826.1:0-2818 GCF_001527695.2 Protobothrops mucrosquamatus
GCCTTCAAGAGCTGGCATAGCAGCCCTTCTTCAGGGAACAGACAGATGACTCTCCACATCTGGAAAGCTTCCAAGGAGTGTGATTCGCACCACCACAATAGGGCCTTTGAGAGACCCCGAAGGAACTTGAGCTGAAAGCTTTGGAGCTCATCCGAGAATCTCTCGAGCATCGCCCCCCCCCCCGTCCCCCATCTTTGGGGAAGAAGGTCACCAACGCAAAGTTTAACTTGACACAAAGTTAAGTCGTGCTGTTGCCACACAACCGGGTGTGCGTCTCCCTTCGGGCCAAAGGATTCGTTCGCCCCCCCCCTCTTCAGCAGCACCGCGATCACAGATGTTGTGTAGGCGCTTCGTGCCGAAGCTACGCGCCTCGCAGATGTCTTGATCAGATGGAGGTTGTGGGTGGGGGGTCATTCTTGCCACAAAGGAGGCAACACACAAACACACACGCCGAGCTTATAAAACCCAGAAGGCTCCAAGTGAGACGGATGCCGTAGCATCACTGCAGACAAAGCAATCCTAAAGAAGGGAGACAAATACAGTAGAAAGGC
This sequence comes from Protobothrops mucrosquamatus, assembly GCF_001527695.2. Lineage (NCBI taxonomy): Eukaryota > Metazoa > Chordata > Lepidosauria > Squamata > Viperidae > Protobothrops > Protobothrops mucrosquamatus. The sequence goes on from NW_015404826.1 coordinate 552, forward strand.
GGTCCTCGACTTACAGCCTCAGTTGAGCCCAAAACGTTTGTTGTTAAGCGAGACGTTTGTTCAGTGAATTTTGCCCCATCTTACGACCTCGCTTGGCACCGTTGCTAAGCGAATTACTGCCGTTGTTCATTTGGTAACACGGCCGTTAAGCGAATCCGGTTTCCCCCATTGACTTTGCTTGTCGGAAGGTCGCAAAAGGGGATCCCATGACCTTTGGGGACGCTGCAACCATCGTAAGTACATGCCAGTTGCCGAGCCTCTGAATTTTGATCACGTGACCCCGGGGGACGCTGCAACTGTCGTAAATACATGTCAGTTGCCGAGCCTCTGAATTTTGATCATGTGACCCCGGGGGACGCTGCAACTGTCGTAAGTACATGCCAGTTGCCGAGCCTCTGAATTTTGATCACGTGACCTCGGGGGATTCTGCAACCGTCCTAAGTACATGCCGTTGCCGAGCCTCTGAATTTTGATCACGTGACCCCGGGGGACGCTGCAACCGTCGTAAGTACATGCCAGTTGCCGAGCCTCTGGATTTTGATCACGTGACCCTGGGGCAGGCTGCAACGGTCATTAAGTGTGGGAAACGGTCATAAGTCCCTTTTTTCAGTGCCGAAAACTTAGAATGGTCACTAAATGCACTGTTGTAAGTCGAGGACTACCTGTGTGGACAATTGATGGTTGGATTTTCTGGACTTTAGCTGTATGAATGCCCTTTGGTTTCCAAGGCACTGTTGTAAGTTGAGGACTGCCTAAACCTTGTATGCAATTCAGGGACGGAGGGAGGAAAGTTGAAGGTCAGTTTGGTGTTGTGATGATGATGATGATGATGATGATGATGATGATGATGATGATGATGATGATGATGATGATGATGGAAGGGACCTTGGAGGTCATCTAGTCCAACCCCTTGCTCAGGCAGAGAACCCTATACCAGGGGTAGGCAACCTTGGCTCTTTTATGACTGGTGGACTTCAACTCCCAGAATTCCTGAGCCAGCCATGCTGAGGGGAAAGGGAGAGGTTTCCAAGCTGAGCCGGGCTGGCTCAGGAATTCTGGGAGTTGAAGTCCACCAGTCATAAAAGAGCCAAGCTTGCCTACCCCTGGACTAGACCATTCCAGACAAATGGCTGTCCAATCTCTTGTTGAAAACCTCCAGTGTTGGAACACCCACAACTTCTGATGGCAAGCTGTTCCACTGGTTAACTGTTCTCCCTCTTAGGAAATTCCTCCTTAATTCCAGGTTGCTTCTCTCCTTGATCAGTTTCCATCCTGTTGCTTCTTGTCCTGCCTTCAGGCGCTTTGGAGAAGAGCTTGATTCCCTCTTCTTTGGGGCAGCCCCTGAGATATTGGAAGGCTGCTATCATGTCCCCCCTCGTCCTTCTCTTCATTAAACCAGACATACCCAATTCCAGCAACCGTTCCTTATATGTTTTAGCCTCCAGTCCCCTGATCATCTTTGTTAATAATAATAATAATAATAATAATAATAATAATAATAATAATAATAATAATAATGATGATGATGATGATGATAAAGTTGGAAGGGACCTTGGAGGTCATCTAGTCCAACCCCCTGCTCAGGCAGGAAACCCTATACCATTTCGGACAAATGGCTGTCCAGTCTCTTCTTTAAAACTTCCAGTGTTGGAGCATTCACCACTTCTGGAGGCAGGTTGTTCCACTGGTTAATTGTTCTCACTGTCAGGATGTTTCTCCTTAGTTCTAGGTTGCTTCTCTCCTTGATTAGTTTCCATCCGTTGCTTCTCGTCCTGCCTTCAGGCGCTTTGGAGAATAGCTTGACTGCCTCTTCTTTGGGGCAGCCCCTGAGATACTGGAAGACTGCTATCATGTCCCCCCTCGTCCTTCTCTTCGTTAAACTAGACACCCCCAATTCCAGCAACCATTCCTTCTATGTTTTAGCCTCCAGTCCCCTGATCATCTTTGTTGCTCTTCTCTGCACTCTTTCTAGAGTCTCAACTACTTTTTTACATCGTGGTGACCGAAAGATCCAGGTTCAAGCAGCCCCCCCCCCTCGGCCCCAAGTGACTTTGGGGCCAGACCCCCCCCCCTCAGCTGCCCTCCCCCTCCCAGGGTTTCCCTCCCTGGAAAAATGCCGGGAGAGGACGATGGATTCCATCCATGGCCTGATAGAAACCAGGTCAAGAATTAAACCTACGTAGGGCCTGGAGCATCCGGCACTGTTGGAAACACAACTGATACGGAGACCCCTGCCGTGGGCGAGAGGGATGCAAGGGGAGGGGGTG
>NW_015404827.1:0-2818 GCF_001527695.2 Protobothrops mucrosquamatus
CTGCATCCAGTTTTGGTCACCGCGATGTAAAAAAGATGTTGAGACTTTAGAAAGAGTACAGAGAAGAGCAACAAAGATGATTAGGGGACTGGAGGCTAAAGCATATAAGGAACGGCTGCTGGAATTGGGTATGTCTAGTTTAATGAAGAGAAGGACGAGGGGGGACATGATAGCAGTGTTCCAATATCTCAGGGGCTGCAATAAAGAAGAGGGAGTCAAGCTATTCTCCAAAGTGCCTGAAGGCAGGACAAGAAGCAACGGGTGGAAACTAATCAAGGAGAGAAGCAATCTAGAACTAAGGAGAAACTTCCTGACAGTGAGAACAATTAACCAGTGGAACAACCTGCCTCCAGAAGTGGTGAATGCTCCAACACTGGAAGTTTTTAAGAAGAGACTGGACAGCCATTTGTCCGAAATGGTATAGGGGGTTGGACTAGATGACCTTCAAGGTCCCTTCCAACTTTACTATTATTATTATTATTATATTATGAAAAATGGAGACAAAATATTCCCTCAGACAAGATTAAAATGAAATTCAGTAAAAGTTCTAAACATTTGTATTATCTTTTGTTATTTATTATAACAGTATATATAGATAGCCTTCAGTTAGTGAGCATTTACAGTTATAATAGTGATCAAAAATAACATGACAACCAATTCTCACATTTATGATCTTTGCAAGTCTTTAAAGCAAAAGAAAGTTGAAGTAAAACATGAGTTTCTACTAGTGAAGCTTAATGACTAAGTTGCCAGTCCTAGTTCTGATTGCTAAACAAGGACTACCTGTTTCTTTAAATTCTTTCATATGAAGGAAACATATAATATCAACAGATATAATGACCTGGCAAAGAGCTGTTTCTGAGGTAATGAACAAGCCAAATCCAGAGGAACAAAAGCCGGTGTTATTGGAAATTCTTCAAACCAACAAATCTATAGAGACCTCGTTTCTCTCACCATTGATACGTATTTTGTCATGTGATAAGAAGGAATAGCTTCTGAACCCTGACAGTTTACATACTAACCTAAAGCTGGTAGTTGCTTTTGATTTGCCATATTTGCCAAAACGATAATCAGTTTACTATGCTGATAATTTATATTATAAATATATAATAGAACATCTATAGAGAGAAGTAGATAATTTCTATTTATCATATTTGCCAAAATGAACATTTGTTTAAGGTGATCACCCAAACCCCTCTAAAAGAAAATATTAGCCAAATAAATTTGCCAGGAACTCAAGTTATGCCTGCATTGGAGCACAGCTATTACAGTGTCAGAAAGCAAAGAGTCCACATGCATTCTTCCACCTACATCCATGCGTAAGCTGTCACCGCAGCTTTCAGTGGAAATTAACTATTTGCATGTGCAAATGACTTACAGTAAATACCAGCCCCAGCTTCTGTCCCAACTTGTCTGAATTATTTTGTTGCGATGCTGATAAGCATAGTAGGAAAATGGATATAAATTACCATTACAGAAGAAAATGGCAAGTCCTTTTGCTCAGAGCTTAAAAAAAAAAACCTCAGCTAATTGCATTCATGTCTGTTTCTACACTGGCAACGTAAGAGCACCATCCTCTTATACAAACTGCTGACTTTGTGGGAAAGCAACAAAGCCCAATTAAGGATTGTTGTTTCCACCCTCTTTTATTAAGGTATATATATAAAATTAAAGATTTCACTAAAAGACTATAAAAACTAACACAAATTAATACAAAGCAGGAAAAAGAAAAGAAAAAGAAAGAAATCAAAGAGAAATACAGAAAAGGGGGGGGGAAAGAAAAAAGAAAGAAAAAAGAAACAAAGAAGTATTTTCCAATTTCTTTCCATCAGTTATAAGTACAATTATAACTTTACCTCTTGCGCTATGATTGCAATGCATATTTATTTGTTTGTTTGTTTATTGATTTCCTGCTTTTATTATTTTTAGAAATAACTCATACCTTCCTCCTATTTTCCCCACAATATCAACCCTATAAGGTGAGTTGGACTGAGAGAGAATGACTGGCCCAAAGTCACAGTCTCCCACATTCACAGTCTCCCACATTCTAGCCTGGTGTCTTAACCACTAGGCCAAAGTAGCTCTCTTCTTTGTATAATTTATTTTGTTTAATGATCGTAAATCATAAGTTACTTTTTTTCTGTTTCACACACAAAATCTATAAGAATTTTCAAGTCAGCAATATTGTCTTTCTTTGATCAAAAAGGTTAATTTGGCCATCTCAGAAAGTTTCATCATTTTCACCAACCATTTTGTCATTGTGGGTAGTGTGAAATCTTTCCATCTTTGTGCACACAATAATCTCACTACAGCTTTATAGTTATTCCATGATTCTTTTCAGCTGTTTGTCCATCAGTTCCAAAGGAAAAAAAACAGCTGGTTTCAACTGTATATTAATATTAAAGATCCTCTTAATCAGTGTGTGTACTTGGATCCAGAATTTTCTAGCTTTTTAAATGTCCACTAAACATGATAAAATGTCCCTTCTTTTTGTTCACATTTCCAACATAAATTTGAAGTGCCTTTATACATTCTAGACATTTTTTTCTGGTGACATATACCAATGATATATCATCTTATAAAAAAATTATTTAAGATTATAACATAGATACATTTCAGTCCTTTCAATCCTATATTTTCCTTTGTTAAATTATAACAAAAAAAAATTGGCCCACTTTTCATGCAATCTTCCATTTATTCTTCTGTTTCAAATTCCATGAAAAGTCTATTCATTTTAGCAATTACATGTTCATGATTTGTATAGAATTCAAACAGTTTTAGAATATTTAAATCCATAATTTGTATTACTTTATTTTTT
>NW_015404828.1:0-2818 GCF_001527695.2 Protobothrops mucrosquamatus
TCCCCCAGCCGGGAGGTCCGCACCGCCAGCACCGAGGCAGACAAGCAGCTCTCGGAGTTCGACGTGGAGACCAGCATGCGGCAGGACGTCTACCAGCGGATCACCTGGCTGCAGGTCAGTTGGCCGCCTCTGCCGGTTCCCTGCCCCGCTCGGCCCTCCCTGGCTTCTGGCAGAACCAGGCAGGAGCCCAGACCTGCCCGCCTGCCCAGACCGGACGGGGCGGTTTGTGTGGCCCCAAGGCTGAGTCGAGAGCCCTCGGCCAGCGGAGAAGGCTCCAGCGACAGAGCCCGCCTCGCACCCACATCTGCAGGGGAGCCTCCGAGGGCCCCCCTGCTCCAAACTCCGTCCCCCCCAGCGCCCCCCTCCCCCCCCGTTTCTGGCCCTCATGGCTCCCTTAGCAGCTTCCTACTCAGCTTTTTTCACGCCCAGCGTGTCAGCGGGCACTGCGGACCCGGCCACCTCGGGGCCAGAGGCTGGCAGCCACTAGGAAGAGCCCCAGGTGGGCCCGGGGGGCGTGTGAGGCTGCCTGCTCTGTCAGAGACCCCTTTCCTTCTCCAGGAGAAGCTGGACGGCGCTTCCCTAAAGCCGGAAGCCAAGCGCTACTTGGAAAGGCTGGTCAAGCTGGGCCAACGGAGCGGCCTCCACCTGGCCGGGGAGGTGCAAGAGGTGAGCAGGCTGCCCTCTGCACGCAGACCAAGGGACAGCCTGTGGCTGCGATCCCTGGCGAGCCTGGCCGGGGGGGGGGGGGCTGGATCTCTGCCGGGGGTCCCCGGGCTGCTCACGGTCGTTTCCTCACTTTCTCAGAAAATCAAGGAGATTAAGAAGCAGCTGAGCGTGCTGTGCATCGACTTCAGCAAAAACCTCAACGAAGACGCCACTTTCCTGGCTTTCACCAGGGAGGAGCTGGGTGAGGCTGCGGCGGGGGAGGCCTGGCAGCCATCGTGAGGAGAAGAGTCTGGCCCTCGGCCGTGGCCCTCTGGGGTGCCATGTTTTCCCCTCAACAGAGGGCTGGGAGCCACGTTGCGGCCCTGTCAAGGAGAAGAATTAGTCCAAGGAAGGTTTCTTGCAGGCTTAGCGTAAACCTGTGTCTGTCGGTAAAGCCGACGATGTCAGCTGAGCATCTTGTAAACTTCAACAGTCTAGCCCTGATGGTTTTTCCCTGGTTTGGTAATGAAACGTCTTCAAGAAAACAGCCAAGCTCAGAGAGCACCAAGGACCCCCCACCCCCAGTTGACCCCTGAGCTACAGAGATTCTCTTTTGTGACCCTCCCCTGATTCCTCTCCCTTCCTTCCTTCCTTCCTTCCTTCCCCCTCTGGCTTCCGATGGGAGGTTGGGCCTGCTGCTTCCTGGGCCTGGAATCTCTTCCTCCTGTCCCCCCCTCCCTGCTGCTTTTCCCTGCTCAAGCAGCCAAAAGGCGGGTGGCCTCCCTGCCAGGCCTCTGGCTGGCCCGGAAAGAGCGCAGGAGGCCCAGGAGATTGCCGAGCGTCTCTGCTGTAGCGGGAGGCTCTCTGGGCGCTTCTCATCCCCTCTGCCTGTGAGGAGCCCCTCCTGGGACCCTTGGAGCAGTGCAGCTGGGCTGCCTTTGTGGGGGGGGGTCCTCCTCCTCCAGCCCTGGAGTGCTGGCAGCCCCTGTTCAGTGCGCTTCTCCTGACCCAGCTGTAACAGGTCGGGACCCAAAGTCACGCGGCTGGGGGAAACGGGGGGTGGGGGGCGTATAGAAGGAACTGCGCCCACGGCCTTCAGCCGGCCTGGTGAGAAAAGGTTCTCGTCATGAATCATGGAGGCGCACCAGGGCCCAGCTCTGGGCTTTCTCCGGGCGGGCGGCTGCTCTTAGCCCGGCCTGGAGGCGCTGTGCAGAGCTTGGCCCGCCTAGCAGGGCTCCCTCTTCTCCCCTCCAGGGGGGCTCCCCGAGGATTTCCTGAAGTCCCTGGAGAAGGCGGAGGACGGCAAGCTGAAGGTCAGCCTCAAGTACCCCCATTACTTTCCCCTGATGAAGAAGTGCCACGTGCCCGAGACCCGGAAGCGGATGGAGGAGCGCTTCAACTCCCGCTGCAAAGAGGTATGGGGGAGGGGGCAGCGGGTCCCCTTCCCTGCACACACGCTGGGAAGGGGCAGAGTTCCACCACCTGGAGGCTGAGCCTGCTTCCTCTCCCCCCCCCCCCGAACGGCACAGGAGAACTGCCGGATCCTCCAGCAGCTGGTGGAGCTGCGTGCCCAGAAGTCGGCGCTCCTGGGGTTCGAGACGCACGCGGCCTTCGTGCTGGAGATGAACATGGCCAAGGACTGCAAGACGGTGGCAGACTTCCTGGGTGAGGCCAGGGAGAGCCTGGCGAGGGCTGCAGGGGGCCAGCGAGGAGCGGTCAGCAGAGAGACGGGGGGGGGGCGAGGCAACGAGACGCCTTGCCTGCCTTGGCATCTTCTGGCTGCTCAGGGATTGAGGACTCCGTTCTCCAGGGATGCGTTGAGCTCCTACCTCAGGGCATCTCCGGGGGTCGTGTCTGCTGGGGTTGGGGGAATAAAGGGGAAATGGCTTATAGGTTGAAATTCGGAAGGGGCTGTGACTGCGGGTTGGAGGGTCCTCTGAGCAGAAAGGAGACTCGGCTGCAGTGGCCAGAAAGCCCCCCCCAGGAGGCCTTGGCAGGGGCTCCCCTTCTATGCCGGCTGGAGGGGCCAAGCCTGGGCACCCGCGGGCGGTCCCTGCTCACTTCCCGGGCTCCCTGCAGATGAGCTGGCAGCCAAGCTGAAGCCGCTGGGCGAGAAGGAGCGGGCGGTGGTCCTGAGCCTGAAGCAGAGGGAGTGCGAGCAGCGGGCGCTGCC
>NW_015404829.1:0-2818 GCF_001527695.2 Protobothrops mucrosquamatus
TTGAAAGAAGCTTTTTTTGTTATTTTTGACTTTGGTCGCAAGCCTTAGTTCATTTTGAGCCTTGGCTTTCCTCACTTCATCTTTGCAGGCTCGGGCTATTTGTTGATATTCTGATTTAGTTATGTGCCCCTCTTTCCACTTTCTATACTTGTCCTTTTTGTCTTTCAATTTGTCAGAGAGTTCTTTACGCAGCCATGCTAGTTTCTTTTGAGAGCTGTTATTTTTCCTCTTTGTTGGTATTGAGGTAGACTGGGCTTCTATAATCTTGCTTTTCAAAATTTCCCAAGCTTCTTGAGTTGTTTTTCCCTGGAGGATTCTCATCCATGGAATCCTTCCCAAGCCCTCTCTGAGTTTATTGAAATTAGCTCTCTTGAAGTCCAAGACTCTACTTTGACTATGTTCTATTGCTTGTGCTTCTATAATGTTGAATTCCAATATTGCATGATCACTACCTCCCAAGGTTCCTGTGGCTTCAACACTTTCTATCATTTCATCTCTGTTACTGAGAATTAAATCCAAAATGGCTAATCCCCTAGTTCCCTTCTCTACTTTTTGGGAGACAAAGTTGTCTGCTAGGTTTGTCAGGAATCTGTTTGATCTTCCACTTGGTGCAGAGTTTGTCTCCCAGTTGATATCAGGGTAATTAAAGCCCCCCATTACTATGGTGATGTGCTTTCTACATACCTTAGTTAGCTGACTAGCAAAAAGTTCATCTATTTCCTCTGTTTGGTTGGGTGGCCTATAGTATACACCTATGGCAATGTCATTTTTTCTCCCTTTTATATTGACCCAAATGCATTCAAGACAGTTTTCATCATTGTTGTGCTCTATTTCTGTAGAGATGTAGTTATTTCTTATATAGAGAGCAACTCCATCTCCTCTTTTATTTGGTCTGTTTCTTTTAAATAATTTAAATCCCTCTAGCTGTGTGTTCCATTTGAGGGTTTCGTCCCACCATGTTTCCGTTATGGCAACAATATCATATCTGCCCTCATTAACCTGAATTTCTAGTTCGCCCTGTTTGCTGTTCATACTCTGTGCATTTGTGTATAGACATTTGAGTCTTTTATGACCGACCCTGTGCTTACTTCCTACATAACCTTTGTGGTGCCTGAGTTCCCCTAATGTCTTACCACCTATTTGGTTAGTGCACTTTGTGTGGCACTGCTATTAAGAGATTGATTTTGCTTGACAGCAAGTTTTATGTTCTTGTCCACACACACATCTGTGTTACATGCACTGATAATTTAGAGAGTATTAATCTGAATCATCTGGAAATGAAGAACTATTATCCTAGGGGAGAAAAGTGAGAGGATCTAGATGTTTCCTTGTCTACTGATGGGAGTCATGATCTCTCCTTCAGAAGTAAAATATAGAGCTACAGAGAGACAAATGAATGGAGGAGAGTGAGGTTGTTCAGCGGAGTAGCAGCTGTGAGGAATGACCTCAATCCTGGCATTCTGGATTTCTCTTCATTCTTTGAGAACCGTGTTCTCACTTCAAGGAAGCTGATTGGGTAACTCATTTTTAAGGCGATTGAAAGGGAAAGCTTTTCCTCCTTTTTTCTATTATGAGAGAAGAATTTAGAAATTTTAGATCAAACTCAGCATCAAACTGAGATAAGAAAAGCATTAAAAGCAGGTATACATCATGCATACATTGTAATTCTGGTTTATCATTTATCCTCCCCTTGAAAAGAAAAGGCTAAATTCAGCATAAGATATGGCTTGGTGCTACTTTTATAGCTCTTCCTCTAACAGGCTTTGCCATTTTAATTAGTCTGGAGTTATTTCAAGAGAAGAGCGCTGGTGATGGTTAGGGCAGAAGTTCTGAAAGACAGCAAGATGGCCACCAAAGAGACTTTCAAAGGCTCCCATACCTCCTTGTTTCTAAATGAAGAGATGGTTCTTTTGCCTTTGTCCTCTTGGAATGAAGCTGCTGTTTCTACTGTGGGCTTTCTTTCCTCCAAAATTTTCTATCTGTTCTGAAGAGAAGGGAAGCCATCTAGGGAGATTCCTCTATTATAAGCAGAGTACAATTAAGTAGTTGATTTAAACTCTACATGTGAGGATCTGGTTACTTATGCCTAACATAAATCTACTGTTAACAGGCAACTTTGAGGGATTTCTTCTTCCTTTTTGTGCTCTTGGATCATCCTTCATAAAAGCTGTGACAACTGTGAACCATGAGATTTCAAATTATCCTTTCTAGCTTCCCAGAATGCATCACTTTGAAATATAAAAGTTGTGTTTCTAGGTGAAGGTTGCAGCTCAAGATTAGTTCTAAGAACCAGATTCATGTCTATCACTGGATGACTTTTGAGTCAATCTCAACCTCATTCACCAAGATGTTCAATTAGAGTCTGAATAGAGTCTGTGATCATGCAGTGGAGGAATAAATGAAAAGATGGAACACAGCAGAATAATAACAGAATAATAAAGGAAAAACACAATAATAGCATTGGAAGGGACCTTGGAGGTCTTCTAGTCCAACCTCCTGCTCAAGTAGAAGACATAGATCTTTCTAGACAAAGAGCTGTCAATCTCTTCTTAAAAAGCAGTAGTGATGGGACACCCACAACATCTGAATGTAAACTTTTCCACTGGTTAATTGTTCCACCTGTAAGAAAATTTCTCCTTGGCTCTAGATTGGTTCTCTCCTTGATTACTTTCCATCCATTGCTTCTTCTCCTGCCATCAGATGATTTGGAGAACATAAGCTATCATGTCATCTCTACTCCTTCTTGTCGTTAGCCCGAATGTACCCATTTCTTGATTTCTGGATTTATTTATATTTTATCCCTGTATTTATTATTTTT
>NW_015404830.1:0-2818 GCF_001527695.2 Protobothrops mucrosquamatus
GTTAAACCAGTAAATGCAAGGGCTTCTCCAAAGTAATTTTCTTAAAAGGAAATCTAGTTGCTATCATCTAGTCCCAAAGTACCAAAACATCAATGACTCTTGGATAGAAAATGAAAGGGCCTCTGCCCTATGGATAGTTGGTCCTAGGAGCAGGTAACCTAACCCAATAAATCAGGTGACAATACCTGTGGAGATGTTCCTTCTTGGGCTGAAGATTCCTTCTGTTTGATCATCACTGGAACTGACATAAGATTTTATATCTATCAGAGGGTGTTAACTGACATGCCCATCGATGAGTTGTGAAATCACTCTCCTGACTACTGTAAGAAATCATTTATCACTACATCTGGCTGTCCAAAACTCCCCATCTATAAGGTATTGCTTATGTCCAATGACTGATGCCTTCTAATCAGGGTTAACACCCTGACATTGCCTCAGCTCATGCATGACAACACAACTGTTCTGCTCAAATAACTCACAAGAGTTGAGTAACCAACTCAGGGTCTGCTGTACTGCATTTCAAACTGTCATGGAGGTCACTTTTGTCCTTTGAGGGGTCAGGAGGGGTCAAGAGTCACAATCCCACCCCTACCCCACCAGCTTGATATAGTTCAGTTTAGCTCTTATTGTCCAGAAGCAATCTTTCATTTTGCACAAAGAGCCTTCATAGAAGGTTTTCCTATGGTTTGGTTACAAACAATATATCTGAACATTAATTTGCATGAAGAGTTTAAATAGGATTGAAACTTAGTCTAGATGGATTAATATGATGAAAGCATTCAGTCCAAAAGCAATTATTGAATTCTAAGCTATACCTGCATACCAACGCCTTATTTAGATTATTATAGGACACACAAAGAGCATATCTTATTTTTTTTTCCATATTTAGGAGTGATTTGAGGGAAAATATTAAGTTTCTCCTTGACACATGAAATAAAGGACTAAAGCATGGGGCACTGCAAGTTCCATATGAACTGAACATGATATTACCTAAAATAAAATGGTCCACAAATAAGTAGAAGTCTTCCAGCTGCATTCCTTAATTCATTGACTTTGAGTTTATTGGCCTGACATCTGTTTTCTTGAGGACTTCAATTTGTGCATGAGATTTTCGTCTTAATCTTCTTGTTCATAAATGTCCCTAAATTTTCCCCCTCACTTCAGTTACTAGCAAATCACTCTTTTTTCCTGCCTGCTTTCTGCTTCCGTGTGTCCTTATCCTAATAAATCAAACACCTCAAGTGTACTGGAGCAAAACCTATCAAGATTCTTAATGGAGAATATCTCCCATGCAAATAGGAAAGCGATGCTTCATATCTGTCCGAGTATCATCCTACAAATTCTGCCATGTTTTCTCCAAGCTAAAGTTTCATGACACTCATGGAAAATGCTGCAGAATATTCTTGCCCTCCTTTCATGCTTCCACTGACAATCTAGCAATTAGAGGTTCAAATTAGCCAAGACATGTTGGGCATGCCCATTTTTCCTGGCACTGCAGCCATCAATGGCATGTCTCTTTCAGATGTGTTAGCCAACCGCACCCTCCTCCTTCTCCTCCCCAGATCCTGCTTCTCACCCTGGAGAAAAGAAAGTGGGTGGGGTGCAACCTAACCAGATCAACAAACCACACCTATCTTTCCATCAAAGCCTGGTTTGTTTTCTCTTTCTTTCACACAAACACATCTTCAATAGTGGAAGATTACAGGGATCTCTTGAGGCCACTTGGGAATCGAGCAGGAGAGGATAGGATGGGGGAAAGTCCTAATGGCACTAACACGATGGCAATGAGACGGGAGGGTGGTGCATCCATTCTCGCTCTACTTGATCTCTCAGTGGCCTTTGGTTCCATCGGTTATGACATCCTTCTGGACCCACTTCTGGGATCGGGGACTGAGGGCACTGTGTTGTCCTGGTGCATTTCTTCCTCTGAGGCCATTCTCAGTCAATACTTATCAGGGGAGAGAGATCTGATCCCTGGCCTTGGCTTCTTTCTCTGCTGCTGTTTAACACCTACATGAAACTGCTGGGGGAGGTCATCCGTCACCAGGGGCTGAGATATCATCAGTTGACGATACTCAGCTGAGCCTCTCTGCCTGTGATGAGTTAAGCAATGCTGTGGTTTGCCTTTTCCCAGTGCCTGGAATGCAGTTGAGGTCTGGAGGGGGAGCATCAGTCTAAAACTGAACCCTGCCAATACGGAGTGGCTCTGTGTTAGGGGCTCCTTTTGCCCTTGGACAATTGCCATATTTGGGGCTCACTGCTCAAGACTGACAGCCTGGAGGTTGATTATCTTTCCTGTCACTTTGTACTGCAACATCTGTGTCGGGTTCTCTTATTAAAGTAAGTTAAGCTTCCTAAGGATCCATTTGCAATATCCGAAGCTGCTAAATATTTCTCATTATACAATTTACTAAGCACTCTTTCCCATTGTGAAAGTCTGGGTCCTCTGCAAAAGCTGCCATTCATTGCAGAACACAAGTTGTTCTTCTTAAACAATGAACCAGACTGTTGTGGAGAGGACTGATTCTTGTAACAGTGTGGGATAACACAGTTGTGCCCAGCCCTGCAAACTTTAAGATTTGTCTGGCTGATTGGCTGAGGAATTCTGGGAGTAGAAGTCCACAGGTTGCCTCCCACCGGCCGATACGCTCCCACAGAGAGGGCCTCCTCAGGGTGCCGTCAGCCAGACAGTGTCGGCTGGCGACCCCCAGGGGGAGAGCCTTCTCTGTCGGAGCACCCACCCTCTGGAACGAGCTGCCCCCAGAGATCCGGGTGATCCCGGATCTCCCCTCCTTCCGCCGCGCCCTTAAGACCTGGT
>NW_015404831.1:0-2818 GCF_001527695.2 Protobothrops mucrosquamatus
ACTTTTTGGGAAATGAAAAGCTTCAATTAAAACCCACATTGAAATTTGAGATGCATGAATTACCCGCACAGTGCAACTGGGTTCCTACATGATACTAAGGCATTGGTGTGGGCTTAGAGCAGTGGTTCTCAACCTTTTTAATGCCGCGACCCCAACCGGTCGTAAGTCGAGGACTAAACCGGTCGTAAGTCGAGGACTAAACCGGTCGTAAGTCGAGGACTACCCAACCGGTTGTAAGTCGAGGACTTTCCCTGCCCGGGAGCGCCGCGCATGCGTGGTTCCGCCCCCTGCGCCGGCCGAGGCGTAGCTGGCAAGCAGCAGAGACGGAGCAGGCCGATCACCAGCTGGCCCAGCCCAAGGGAGGTAAGGCACCCGCCGGAAAAGAGGAAAAAAATGGCGGACAAAAAAATGGCAGATAAAAAAAATGGCAGACAGCCTTGCTTGGCGACCCCCGTGAAATGGTCGATCGACCCCAAATGGGGTCCCGACCCACAGGTTGAGAACCACTGGCTTAGAGTGTTGTGTGAATCCAAACAATTGCAGCTTACTTAACAAAGCCTAAATAAATCATACGTTCGCATGCTGTTTGTCCCAAATCTGTTTCTATATACATGAGCTCAGAGCAAGAAGTCCAATGGACTTCTTTTTCAAATGCTCTCTACTCCTTTCTCTGCTCTGGAGGTATCTTTTATGGCAAAGCATAGTTCAGGCAACCCAACGTTAACTTATTATCAACTCTAGTATCTCCAAATCTACATCATGGGAGAAAGGCAACAGCCACAGCAGAACCCTTCCTGCACATGTGGCTTTACTCACCTGAGCATCGGCATGAGCCTTTCCAAAATCTTCTCCTCCTTCATTGCGGTTACCCTGCAGTTAGACATTGAAAACTATTAATAAGAAGCAAAAAAAAAAAAATAGGCCAATGGGAATGGGCAAGAAATTAACATCTTTAAATAATTCATTACTTTCTTGGCAGCTGCTAGTTTAATTGCCCACAGGCCTCAAGCAATGCTATGAGCTACAAAACCTCGGGTTTTAAAAATTTGGAAGCCCACTAGATGACATCAAATAATTAAAGAGTTTTCTGTATTCATTGGCTGCCATTTAACTGTTTAGATTTTTGCAGCTGGATCTGATAGCTCCACATGCCACCGACTGCAGAACTACAACTCCCAGCATTCTTTGGTGATGATGCTATCCATTCAATCATGTCCCTTTCTTGACAATTCTATGGACCAGCTCTCTCCATATTTTCCAATCTTCTACGGCTTATTTCAGTTGTTTCATGCTCTGGCTGATGTCAGTTTTGATGTCTCGTGTTTTTTGGCAGCCTTGTTTCCATTTCCTGCTGACCATTCTGAGCATAGCTGTTTTTTTCCAATGAGTCTGATTGCATTATTTAGCCATCCGATTTTATATGCTCCACTACTAGCTTGTTAGTCACTGGCCATATTTTCTAGAGCAACTGAGAATATCTAGAGTGCCATATTCTGTCCTGGGCAACATGGTTAATTACAATACCATCACCTGATGTTTATTACTAGAAAACTTCCTCTAGCACTGCCTTTATCCCTTTTCAACTATGGTCCCCTCCCTGCTGCTCATATCCAGCAAAATAAATGACATGGGGGGGAGTATTTATCTCTTAAAGTGGGGGCATCAATTATGAAAAAGCACAGGCCTGGAAAGCATATAGTTTATCTCTACTCCTTTTTCAGAAAACACTGTGTTATTTGTTCAGAATGAGATTTCTATCATTCTTATTGAGGATAAACACATTATAGCCACATATAAACACATTATATGCTTGTATCCGTGTGCTGAGCAATTTTAGATTTTATCACCTTAATGCAAGTGGCCTTTTAAAAGTCTGCTGTTGCACAATAAATAAAAGCAATGCAGTTTGAAGCAGCTTCAAGTCCTATGCCGCCTGCTTGCTTTCTGGCGGTGACGATATGAAACAGAGGTTGGAATTATCTTTTAAACCTGTGTCCACTACAGCTCAGCAGCATTATTGTCCCTGCATGCAAAATATATGCATAGAATTGTTTCTTTTCAACTCAATGTACCACTATCAAATGCACAAGATCCTTGATGAATAAAATAATAATAATAATAAAAAGAATGGCAACTTTTAAAGGTGATTTAACAACTGAATCTGATCATTAGATGTTCAGAAAGATCAGATAGAAAACACTTATCTTTAACTAAAGGAGCTTTAAGAATGCATTGTGGGGGGAAATTTTCTTACCAGGGCCAGAGAGACCAGGATCCTTTTGAAATGTCCTGAAGTATCAGAACTCAGTGCATCCTCCAAAGACTTATGATAGGCTGGAGAAACACAAAAGCAGAAGAAAGTGTTCAAAGACACTCTGGATTCAAATGCAATTTCTGGTGATTAAAAAGATATACTCATGTTGTTGTCTTTTAAAAAAATGTAAGTTGGATTGCCAGAATGTTTTTCGACTTTCAGTCTAGCCCGGTGTTTCTCAACCTTGGTAACAGCTGGCTGGGGAATTCTGGGAGTTGAAGTCCACCCATTTTAAAGTTATCAAGGTTGAGAAACACTGGACTCTAGCCTATTAGCCCTGAGATTTTCCAGTGCTCTCCTCTTCAAAAAAATTACCTACTGTATGCCTGGCTCTGCTTAATCCTTCAAGGTCAGCTACATGCAGCCTCAACACTAGAAAACATCCATCAAAGTCCTGATTCCAGTTCTTAGTATGTGAATAGAATATTCACATGGAATGAAGCCCATAGAAATACTGTATTCTGAGCGGCTTCTACCCTTGAAGTTTAGTAGCTTCTAACCTTG
>NW_015404832.1:0-2696 GCF_001527695.2 Protobothrops mucrosquamatus
TTATTTATTTATTAATTGCATTTGTATCCCGCCCTTCTCCTTTCGGACTCAGGGCGGCTGACAATTAGATAAAATACTAACATATGTACATATACCTGATTAAAATTTGATTAAAATGAAATATTTAAGTATGTCCAATTAAAAGTAATTAAAACCCCTTTAAAATCCCTTAGGCCAGTCCCGCTAGCTGGAACAACCATGTCTTTAGGGCGCGGCGGAAGGAAGGGAGATCAGGGATCACCCGGATCTCTGGGGGCAGTTCGTTCCAGAGGGTGGGAGCTCCCACAGAGAAGGCCCTCCCCCTTGGGGTCGCCAGCCGGCACTGTCTGGCCGACGGCACCCTGAGGAGACCCACTCTGTGGGAGCGTACAGGTCGGTGGGGGGTAATCTGTGGCAGGAAAATAGCATCCAAATGTCAAGCTAACATATATTTCTTATTTATTCATTCATTTATTTATTACATTTATTTATTAAATTTTTATGTTACCCATCTCCCTATATCCAACTCACACAATTTCTTATGTTCCTTAAACAGTTTTGGTGTTATTTGTATTCCCTTTGTTATGTATATTTGTGGCTCTTTTAATATGAGTTGGTGATACAGTTCATAGAGAATATAAGTGAAAGCTAAGCCATGTAGTTGATGACTTCCTCTTCTTCCTCCTCCTCCTCTTCATCTTCTTCATCGGCTTGATTTTGTAAAAGTATCTAAATTTATTTGGATTCTTTATTTTGTAGTGCATTTGTGTTTTTAAATACGGGTTGGTGATACGTTCTATGGAAATTATGACTAAAAGCTAACTAAAAGCATGTAGCTGATATAATGAGGATCAATTCATATTCTTATTATTAGCGATTATTATTATTACATTCATATATTGCCTGTGTTTTGTAGACATGAAAGCAATGTACATTATGCCTCAGCTTCTTTTTTCCGCAAGAAACAACCCCGTGAGAGTGGTTGGGCTAAGAATGAGCCGTTGTCTCAAAGTCATCTAACCAGTAATATAACTTGAAATGTTGAACACTAATTTGTGGTATTATTTTGTCTTTGTACATTTATGTTATGTTACTTATGTGATGAAACAGTGAAAATAGTGTATTTGCATTCAGGTAGGAAAGGTAGAAGTATTTGACAAAAAGTATGTCTTTCAAGAAAATGTAGGGCTTCAGTTAGCAGCGAATCTCCCAAGATTTCAGCATTGTCCTATGAAATTTTAATTTGAAATAATTAAAATCTTCAAAATTTCAGACTTTAAAGAATGTGGTGCCCAGACCATCATTTGATATCACCCATGGTCTGAAAAAAATAGCTTATTTCTTGATAAAAACATGTCTTTTAATCTCTAGAAATGAGTCTCAATATTAGAAGGGATGGCATAGAATAGTGGCGAACCTATGGCACATGTGCCAGAGGCGGCACTCGGAGCCCTCTCTGTGGGCACGCGCGCCATCATCCCAGCCCCGCCTCCCCACATGGCCCCCTCCTCGCAAGCAGCCCACCTGGAGCAGAGCGCCTCTGGGTGCGGCCCGACGGAGCAGCGCAGCCAAGGACATAGCCGGGCAGCAGGGACAAGACTCCGCCCTTGCGCCCCATAGATGATGCTGCAGGGTGTGGGCGGAGGGCGTGGCTGCCATGGTGCTGCAGGACCGCCTGGGCAATCTGTGGCGGGCCATGGAGGCGGTGCGTGGCCCTGTGGGTGGGCGGGGCAGGTGGGAGCAGAGCAGGCAGGGCTAGAGGCGGAGCGGGAGCGATGGGCAGTTTTTGGGCACTCGGTTTCTAAAAGGTTCGCCATCACTGGCATAGAATGTTCTGTTGGCTGGCTGACAAGAATGATTGCAAATACCTTTTGAAATATTTCCTTGCTTGGAACCTGTAGTTTAACTCAAATTATGTCTCTTCTTGTTTTAGAAAATGTCAAGCAGCATACACGTCTGAGAAAAAGAGTTGTTTATGAGCCAGATATAGTCAGTCTGACTACAGATGATCTTTTAGCATTTCCTGCAGATGGTTCTCTCTCTTTCAAGATTTCTAGGTCATTAGCTCAGAGAGGCAATGTGAACAGGAGGTCATGGAGAACATCTGCTTCTTGTTCTCATCACTGGACTTCGTCCTCCAATGATAAAGAAAAAGAAGATTCTTTGAAAAATTCCTTGCTTCCCTCCTCATACCGTGACGCTAGCAGAAAAAAGGGCACACAATATAAATTTCACAGACATGATTCTGTGTTACCTGGGAATGACCAGCTTGCCAACCGAGAGACTGTGTTTCATAAGAATTATCCAAGATGGCTGACAAGCCATAAAACTGAGTTGAACATTTCAGACATAAGTAGTATTCCTGAATCCAAATATCCCATCTGGCTGAGGAATCATAACCTCTTATTGGATTCAAGTAATGAAAATTCTATCCAGGCCTCACATCTGGAAAGTGAGCATCTGTCTTTGCAAAATAATGAGCTGATGGAGTTTCAAAATTTTAATAGATTAAGCTCCTCTGAGTGCTCAAGACACAATGATGTGGGGAGCCTGAAGCACGAGTGTGATACTCAAACAAATTGCCAAAAAGATTGTCCAAGTGCCTGTTTTCTACTACAGGGCTTAAGAGAGCAAAAGGATCCACTTATAGGTAACATATAATAGCATTTATTTTGGTGTCAGATTTTGTCAACTTTTGGGAATGTGGCATAATAGTG
>NW_015404832.1:10564-13381 GCF_001527695.2 Protobothrops mucrosquamatus
TACCTATCGAGTCCTTACCAAGGACCTGGGATAGGCAGATGTGGATGTTTGATGGTATATTACAGATATCGTTTATTATTATCATCATGATCATCATCATCATCATCATCAATCCTTCAATCATGCGGCTGCATCTCAGATGCTCAGTAACCAGGACACATTTACAGCCATTTGCAGCATTGCAACATTTTTGCCCCAAGCCTGCATTTACTTCTAGTTTTCAGCAAACCTGGCCCATAGCGAACAGTTGATTCCCTTAACAACCAATGTGAAACAGGCCAGGTAGGGCATGCGGCTGACCCACTTTAAGCCCATCACAACTTACAACTATAATGGGCATGTTCCATTGCGGTCGTAAGTCAGAGACTACCTTTAAGAGTCTCATAACCAGCTGTCAAGCATGGTAGAAGTATTTGCATCCTTTGGGGGTATTTCCCTCTGGAGGACCTGCGCAATAGATCATCATTGAAGAAAGCAGGACCTCAGCCTACTAGGCTATGATAAAGGGGACCGTCAAGCCATCTGGTTCACCACTGACACTGGCTCAGGCAGACAGCGTTCCCAAACACAGAAACACTGTGTTTCACAATGCCTAAGTCAGACAAGTGTTGTGGCAGGCTTTGAAAATGAGCTGTTCGTGCTAAAAAACCCTCAAAGGTTACTGAGCTGAAGGAGTTTTCCAGACAAAATGATGTGAAAAACTGATCGTCAGTTACAGGAAATATTAACAGCTAAAAGATTGGGCAACCGATGATTAAATCTAGATTAGGTGTTCACACAGGCATGTTTGCAGTTTGGGAAGCTTTCTTTAGGAAATAATTGAAACAGGCACCATCCTTTACTGTTACTTATTTGCTTAGACTTCCTTGTATCTTCTCATCCATCAGGATTTAAATGAATCTTTGATAACATTCAGTGCCAAAGACACCTTTCAGAAATCCGAAAGGAGGCAAATACTTTTTCATGGGATTCATGGCTCCAAATATTTAAATTTGAGTAAGCTAAACAATGAAGTCATCCTTATTTGTCAATACATTGGAAAGTCAAATGGCTTTTTAAACTTGACTTTGGATTTTCCCTATAGGAGAAATAATAATTTTAAATTTAAATAATAAATTTAAAAAAATTATGCTATTGAGCAAAGTTTCCTCCTTTTTTTTTTTAGGTTTCAAGTAAAGATGAAGACTTCAAGTTGGGTGATTGTGATATGATCCCTGTGGCCCGATCTCTTCAGAGGTAAGAAGTGTTGACATTCAGAGACTGAGATTCCCAACTGCCTTGGTTGCAGTTGATGCTTGGAAGCAATTTTCTTCCGGTGCCATAATCTAGGACAAGGGTCTTCAAACTTGGCAACTTTAAGACTTATAATAATAATTAATAATAATAATTTTTATTTTGCGGTCACAGACCAAAATGCAAGTACAACAAAAGAAAACAAAAGAAAAATATATCACAAACAATTAAACACCAGAAGCCTTGGCTAAAGGGAATTACAACGTTCTCTGGTAGTTACAGCTCTTAAAAGAAATTTAGAAACCTGAGAAGTAATAACTTTAAGACTTGTGGACTTCAACTCCCAGAATTCTTCAGCCAACCAGGGCTAGCTAAGGAATTCTGGGAGTTGAAGTCCACAAGTCTTAAAGTTGCCATGCTTGAAGACTCCTGACCTGGAGTTTTAGGTTTCATGCCAGTAGCCCAACCTAAGGTGACCTCATGTGCATTATTTCCATTTTCTTTCCTTTTCAACTCTTTTCACCTACAAAATGCCGTTGAAGCTGGCATTTTCACTGACAACACCCTGGTTCAGTGACCCACATTACAATATCTGTGACTAATATGACTCATGAGCCCCCCTTCCCAGGATGGTGCTGACAAGTTCTCAAACCTCAATATAAATTAATTTTAAAAAATCAAAAATGATAGAAGTTTGGCAAGATCAGTTAAAAATGAGATGTCACCAGATCACCAAGTCTCATAAGAATACAGTGTTCTTATTAATACACTATGGAAAGAAGTCTGATGTAATGAACTGTAGGCTTTGGCCTACAGTTAATCCTCAATTTACAACCAGAATTGGGACCAGAATTTCTGTTGCTAAGCAAGGCAATTGTTAAGCTTGAATTGCACCCGGTTATACAAATCTTTTCTCCACAGTTGTTAAGTGAATCCCTAAAGTTGTTAAAGGAATCACATGGTCATTAAGCATTAAGCATGCCTGGCTGAGGAATTCTGTGAGTTGAAGTCCACAAGTCATAAAAGGGCCAAGTTTGAAGACCCCTGCACTAGATGAATGCTTGTAAGTTGAGGATTACTTGTACTTTGTAATGGGTCCTATTAAAATGGCGAGATTTTTTTTTTAAAACAATCACTGGGCTCTCCTAAATTACACAACAAACCAATGTGTAATTATTTATTATGTTATTTTTAAAGCTGGATTGGATGGGGAGGAAGTTGTGAATTTATTCTGTTTGTTAAATCTTAAATTGGATTTCTTACCCCTCTGATGAGGCACTTAAAATTTCCCTTTAGTTATCCAACTGGCCATGATGGGAAGCATGTTACTGAACTAAAGTGCCGGCTGGCGACCCCAAGGGGGAGGGCCTTCTCTGTGGGAGCATCCACCCTCTGGAACGAACTGCCCCCAGAGATCAGGGTGATCCCTGATCTCCCTTCCTTCCGCCGCGCCCTCAAGACGTGGTTGTTCCAGCTCGCGGGACTGGCCTAAGGGATTTTAAAGGGGTTTTAATTACTTTTAAATTTGACGTATCTAAATATTTCTTTTTAATCAATTTTTAATTAGATGTATATGTTAGTATT
>NW_015404833.1:0-1110 GCF_001527695.2 Protobothrops mucrosquamatus
CAAGCTTGACAATTCTCTACAAGGCACGAAACACCGACTGTTCAATTTTACCAGCAGCATGTATTTTTGAGAGAGACAAATAAGCAAGAGACTATCGTCTAGCGGCTCTTCTCTGGGTGACTAGAAAGAAAGGAGAGGAACATTTCAAAGGAAAATTAAAGCTTTCCATTTTAGCAATGATACATGTCAATTTGCTTTAGTATACTGATGCCTTGAAAAGAAAGGATCTTCCCTCCCCCACTTTTTTTAGTATATTATGAGATACTGTTAAACACACAGACTGTGATAGCATTATTTTATACAGCTTTTTGTAGCTAAGTGCACTGAAAGGTATCTATAAGGTTGACTGCTAAAAAGCTCTAATCAGGTAACACATAGTGTACCTATTCTACCTTGTTATGAAGCTCATCACAGCAAGTCCTTTAATTAGAATATTTGTACCTTTCAACAATTTTAAGGGAATGCTAAATTCAAATACACTTTAGAGGGGTTATTTTTCCTTGCAGTCAGTTAGGGGCTGAAATTCAGAAAAGCAAGCAGAATCATTCAAAGCAGAAGCAACTCCCTGAGATGAAAGCGATTGCTAATTAATTGTCTCCAGGGGAAATTAATCCATTTACAATTCAAATAAGAATTGTCCCCTAGAATCATGCTGCTATCGTTCATCATCACTATTACAAAATGTAACCAGCTGATGGAGAGCTGAGCAGCTTCTTTTTATCCATTTTTTTTCTGATTTTTTGTTTTTTGCTTAGAATAGCAGACTCTAATGCCACATATCCAAAACAGCAGCAGACAATTTAATATATAGAAGCGCTTTGCCACTAGGATCTGCAAAAATGTTCCATCGTGCAATGTTCCAACCTTAAAACGAGTTCTTCCAACATGGGCCTGTTCCAATGTTAGAACACTCAAAATGGGCCTCAACATGGGCCTGTTCCAATGTTAGAACACTCAACATGGGCCTCAACGTGGGCCTGTTCCAATGTTAGAACACTCAAAATGGGCCTCAACATGGGCCTGTTCCAATGTTAGAACACTCAACATGGGGCTCAACGTGGGCCTGTTCCAATGTTAGAACACTCAAAATGGGCCTCAACATGGGCCTGT
>NW_015404833.1:10113-12930 GCF_001527695.2 Protobothrops mucrosquamatus
TCTGGAGCCAGGCATGGTAATAATTTTTATTTATGTATTATTAAATTAATTTGCCATCCATCTTGCTGTGTGGCTACTCTGCACAGCTTACAACAGTTGAACATAAAATTATATTTAAAACATTTCCTGGATGGGTTCAAGCTGCTATTCTTCTGGATTGACTAACAAGGTTACAGTACAGACCAACACAGAAGAGGACTGGTTAATAAGGTTCCAAACTATTGGATGGCTGACGAAGTCGCAGTTCAGATTCACAAAGTTATGTGAGTTGAAAGAAAGGGAAATAAATAAAAATAAGTTTCAATAGAAAAATAGCTATCTTACAAAACTCCATGTTTGTAATATTTAAGACCATGCAAGGCTTTGTATTTCATCTCTGAAATGGGTCCTTCCTCTGAAGCATTGTAAATTTTTACCTATCCTGAAATAAAATTCAAAAGTGACATTTTCTAGGTTACATTTGGTTTAAGATAGATGGCTTTGATTGTTTTTTGTTTCAGGGGTTTGTTTTGTTTTTGCCAGACTGGCCTCATAATGTCACTCATAAATTAGCAAGCAGGAATAAGGTACCTGAATTCAGCCTCTTTTGCAAATCACGTTTCTTAGCTAAAAGCTAACTATGCAAATTACATTTCATCTATTAAGTCTTTAAAGCATAAGAATCAATATTAATTCATCCCCCAGCTTGCAAGCTCAAAGTATCACAACACAAGATGTAACCATTATATGGGAGAACTCTATTAAGCATTGAGTTCTAAATTAGTTCATTGATTTTATTTAAGATTATTCTGAATTCACAGTTGACATAAATAGAAATAAATTCATTAAGCTGCCCAAAATTATAAAGAAACACTCCGTGGCCCAGTGTCAAATTAATAAATATTTACATACGTTTGACAAATGTACATTTTGTTTTGACATTAGTATATACAACTTTTATTTACTTAAAATGATAAAAAATGGTTTCTCCTAAATTGCAAAAAACACACACACAAAACCAGAAACAGGAGGGGGGAAAAAACCTGCCAAAAGAGAAAAATAACATAGGGAGAAAATAAAAGCACAATGGATTGAAAAAATGCCTGAGCCCTAAATGCTTGTTAAACAAGATAATTCTTCCTCTCTAAGTGGGAAGTGGCCTTCTAGAGCCTAGATGCAATTGTCAGAATGCCCCACACTTTTTGTTCTTAGAGGGACCCAGTGCAAATGACTTGACTTGTAAGGGAAATAAATTCACATAGAAATCCAGTGAAGGTTTAAAAAATATTCTGAAATGGGCCAAGGAGCAAATGTGGAGGTAATTCAATTGACACAATATTGATGTTACAAATTCCAATGGTGGGCTTCAGTTAGATTCCTCACTTCCACAGATTACAAAAAACTGAACTTTCCAAACAGTCTTCATAAAACGGCCACACCTAGTGTGTTATAATAGCCAACTTGGATTCTATTAAACTGTGCTAACATATATCCCAATGACATTTTATTAATTTTTTTTATCAACCTTGTCAGCCCAGTGGCTCAGTGGTTAAGACACTGGGCTTATTGGCTGGAAAGCCATGAGCCAAGGTTCGAGTCCTGAGCGCCACGTGACAGGGGTGAGCTCCTGTTCTCACCCCAGCTCCTGCCAATCTAGCAGTTCAGAAATTTGCAAATGCGAGCATTTATTTATTTATTTATTTATTAAATTTATATACCGCCCTATCTCCCTTGCGGGACTCAGGGCGGTGAACAGGCGATACTAAAAACCACGAATAAATAAATAGTTTCTGTTTTAAAATCGAACTGAATAATAGGCCTGTTCTAAAAACACACCCATACAAAACCCCCCACTGAAACACAATCCAAACTACGCCAGGCCGGCCGCACGGAGTAGATTAATAGGTATCACTTCGGTGGGAAGGTAAAGCACTTTGTGATGTCATGCTGGCCACATGACTGTGGAAATGTCTCTGGACAGCACTGGCTCAATGGCCTTGAAACAGAGATGAGCACCACCTACTATAGTCGGCAATGACTAGTGGAGTAAAATCTGCAGGGACGCTTTACCCCCTCCCCTTTTTTTTATCAATATCAGAGGGTGAAAACTACTCTTAGCCATCTTTGTTACAGCAGACCTGGATCCTGGCGCATTCTCAGATCATAATATGATTCCTTCTACATGTCTTTTGAAGTCAAACATTTAAATCCAAATGAAGCTCAGACATAAACAAACCCTCCTGATCTAAACTTGTATGTTAGCCAACATTTAGCCCTGCATTGTTCCTAAGTACTAATTTAAGTGAACAAAATTGGGCATTAATGTCCAAAATACAAAACCAATATAAAAAGGCACCTTCAGTAACATCTGAGCAGAACATGAAGAGAACTAAAGCTGCAAAAAAGTAAAAAAAAACGAACAGACCAGAACAATAGGCCTATGATAATGATAAACTGCTGTATATCAAATTTCGGTCAAAAACAAGACCAAAAATCTGAAAGAATGGAATCTGCATCAATCAGGTCCAGAATCACCTGGAATTGATCACTCAGAAATGATGATCTAGACTGATAATAACTGAAATAACTGCAAGTGTTGTCAACTCTCCTGGCAGGATCCTACCCATTACTTCTTTCTAACTACAGACATCCTACCCTTCCTAAGATGATTTCAGAACAGGCAAATATCCAGTGAGCAGACACTGGGCCTCACTCTTCCAAATAGTCTGCCAATGTATTTAGGAGACACAAGCTGAAAAGTATCTACACTGACAGGAAAAAAGTGGGGTTGTAGCAACATCCATTACAATACCGTATCTGTAATCAATGTGGAATCCA
>NW_015404834.1:0-2817 GCF_001527695.2 Protobothrops mucrosquamatus
GAAGCCCTTTCACAGCTGTTATGAGATGGAGTAAGAAGCACTCCCCTGAGCAATCAGGAATGCCAATTTGACAATCAGCTCTCAAGGCATGACAGAAAAATCTATTTTGATTACTGCTCCACATGCCAGGGAGCTCACAAAAACCTCCATCATTATTACAATTTTTACAATGAGGATCCAAATGGTCATTGGGTGTGACCTATAATTATAGCCAGCTTGTCAGGAGCAAACAACTAGACCTACACATGTAGAGTTCAAACTAATTACTTTGTTGTTCTCTGCCTATTACACAAGAATCTCCCCAGATTGACAGCTTTAGTCTGGGAACAACCACATAAGGCTCTAAGGCAGGGCTTTTCAACCTTTTCACCCATTGTACCACTTTTAGGATATGGCAATATCCGAGTACCACTAGTCGCCTAGCAAGATGTCAAAAACTTGATGACAAAAAAAAGGAAAAAAGTGATAAAGTACAGGTAGTCCTCGACTTACAACAGTTCGCTTAATGACTGTTTGAAGTTATAATGGCACTGAAAAAGTGGCCCCCAAGCCACAGCCGAGCAAGACACCTGCCTGCCCACCCAGCGGCGCTCTTCCTCCTGTCCAAGGTTTTCATTGTTGTGAGCATTTCTGTTGGGGATTGGCAGCGAGGGTGGGTTATGTTTGGTTTTTATTCCACCCATCTTCTGGGTGGTTGCAGCAGGTTTTGGTCACTTCACATGACCCTGGGACACTGTGATCGTCATAAATATGAATCAGTTGCCAAGCATCTGAATGTAAATCACAAGACCCTGGAGATGCTGCAACATTCCAGCTGATTGGTGCTTCTTCTGGGCTCAGCAGAAGCTTCAGGATCAGCGCCGAGCTCCAGCTGGAGCCTGGCGCTGATCCTGGTGCTTCCACTAAGCCCTGACAGCCCCGAAGAAGCGCCGATCAGCTGGAGCCTGGCGCTGATCCTGGTGCTTCCGCTGAGCCCTGACAGCCCTGCAGCTCCAGCCATCTCTTGCTCAGGCTTGTGTGGTGCTGCCACCAGTTCAGCTCATTCCCCTCCCCTGCTACCACTTTTCTAGGATGGTCGCATACCACCTCCCAGGTGCCAATGTACCACAGGTGGTATCCGTACCACTGGTTGAAAAGCCCTGCTCTAAGGCATTGCCGGCTCATGGGCCAGATGCGTCATGCCGAAACCGCGCCACCCCATTGCCGGCAATGGATAAAAAAAGTCGCAATACGTCGCGACACATAAAGTGACATTGTGAGTTTGACACCCCTGCTCTAAGGCATTCAAGGGGAGGGGGTCAGACCTAGTTTTCTTTTGTTTTTATATAGCAAGTCCAGCTTGATTCCTTGCTTGAGCCTTTCTCCCAACAGAGATGGTTGCTCTCCAATAGAACCACAAATATAGTTGAAAAAAACCCCACACCATTCACTTCTGAAAAATTAGGAAATAGAGATGGCTATGCGTTTCTGGAAGAAGAGATTGTTGGAAGGTAAAATCAATCGTATGTCTCATTTTCCCCATTATGTTTTTCTGCAGCAACAAAAAGTTGCTGAAGATCTGATTATAGGAGTTATAGAAGTTCACATACAGGTTATCTCACACTTAGACTACTACTACAATATGCTTTTTACAAGGTTGCCTATACAGAGAGATGTGGAACTTTCAGCTGATGCAGAATACAGCAGCTAGGTTACTGGGCGGGGCAGTGGACCCTACAAGTTACTCATCTGTTGAAGCAAATGCACCAATTGCCAGTCACCTGTTGAGCAGTTCGAAGTTTTGATTTTGATGCATATGGTTCTAAACTAGGAGCGTGATTTAAGATTCTACCAAGACCTGTAAAGCCTGTACTTTGAAATGTTTTCATTTATCATATTCATAAAGTTTCTTAAATTACATTTTTGGGGATGCCCTGTGGAAAATCTATCTTTTCACCAAGTCCCTGCATGAACTGTCGTGTATGGCTTGTTACATTTTTGTTTTCCTTCACCCCTTCATCTTTAACTGAATTTATTAATTTTATATTGCTTTAATTTACATTTGCCTTTTATTAGTATTAATATTAGTAATAACTAATATTACCAATAATAATATTAGTAATATTAATAAAATATCCAATATTTTATTAGAAAAGCTGATTGTAAATCACTTTAAATAAGATTTTATGGCCCCTGGGCCACATCCAGCCCTTTGGCCGTCCCTGTCCAGCCCTTGTGAGATCAATCAGAAATTAGCAATCAAATGTAAATGTAAGTGTACACCGCAAACACAACTGAGCAGAATTTAGGTTCAGCCTATTGGTTCGGCCACCATAATGATCCCATTTGTCATGTGGCCCCTTGGGAAAATTAACTACCTACCCCTGCATAAGATGAAGTAATGTGAAAATTTTACTAGTAACAATATTTTTTGTTGATTCAATTATTTTCATTTGATATGGTCTTAGAAAGTTGTGAAAGGCAGGGCTTTTTTTCTCATAGAACGCCCAGAACGGAGTTCCGGCACCTTTTTTGGATGGAACCTTGTAGGGTAGGCAAGGCAGGTTGTATGATGTGTGTGAGTTCCGGCACCTTTTCTTTTTTTTTTAAACAAAAAAAGCACTGGTGAAAGGGAAGATTTTTTTTTGAGAGTATCTATCTTAGCATACAACCCACACTTCCCTAAAATTAGTAGCATGCAAATCTCTTTTTCCCAACTTTTTTTTTATTTTTTCAGTCTCCAGCTTTTAGATTAAACATATTTCTTACTTGTATCTGATCTTTTCATCCATGTCTTGAGGTGGCTCTTCTATAATGAATGATACTAGATTTTCCAGA
>NW_015404835.1:0-2817 GCF_001527695.2 Protobothrops mucrosquamatus
TCCCATAACAACTCTGTTAGTGGGTTGGGTTGAGAGACAATGACTGGTCCAAAATCACCTAGCCAGCTTTTATGCCTAAGATGATAATAAATTATTATCATTATTGGATGCCATTTAGAAAATATGTACATTGACAACATTTCCATCTGTCAATTACATAAGGCCACCCTGGATTCACAGAAATACTACTCCTATAGGATAATTCAATGTACTTGAAAGCAAACACCAGCTAAAGAACCAGCAGATGTTATTTCACATTTTTGTACATATAATAATAATGGAATAAACTTACTGGTGTCCTTCATTGTAGCCATATTTTGGAATAACCAGATAAAATGGTGTTTGGCCACCTTCAAAGCCTAATCGAGGGAGTGACCCAGATTTTGCTTGCCCGCCAGTTCTCTTTGAAGGATTATATCTTCCACGACCTGGTGTTTTGTTCTTAAAAAGAGCAATATGTTTACATGAGTTTCATATTCAAATTTAATTCAGTCTTTTATTCTTTTGTCTCCATAGGCTATCCCATTCCTTACAACTCTATTCCAGTACGAATGCACAAAAACCATTTTAAAATATCTCATTCCCCTACCAGTTTGGATACTGAAACAACTTTATATATATATTCTGCATTACTTGGCAATGGAACAAATCAGCATATTTTTTTAAAGGATTAGAAAAAACATTCAAGTGAAAGAAAAACCTTACTATATAGGACATTTATATGCAGTGTTTCTCAACCTTGACAATTTTAAGGCATGTGGACTTCAACTCCCAGAATTCCACAGCCAGCAACGCTGGCTGTGGAATTCTGGGAGTTGAAGTCCACATGCCTTAAAATTGTCAAGGTTGAGAAACACCGATATAGGGCAAGTGAATGCGGAGCAGATGTAAAAACTACAGAAAGGGCTAAGCGGAAGGGGAGAAGGGAAGGGAATCCTCAGGGCTGGCTTCACGTGGCAAGGGACGCCTAGCTTCCTTTCGTTTCCGCGAGAAGAAGGCAAAAGCGGCCTACGTTGGAGCAGCAGCAGCAGCCCAGCGGAGAGCGGCAGAAGCACAGCAAGCATTCAACTCACCTTTCGCCGGGCATCAGGGTTAGGCCGTAAGTTGGCGAGGCTGACCCTAGGCAGGCTGCGCAACAACTCCAAGGCTTTCGTCCTGTTCCCCCCGCCAGGTGCCCGCGAAGCCGCCATCGCCTTCGCGCAATTAATCAAGGGCGGCAGCAAGGAGAACCGCCACGCTGCGTGAAAAGGGCAAGCTCGTCGGCGGCCTCTTGCGCAGGCGCGTAGAGAGACATAGAGGAACGAAAAATGAGGAGCCCTCCTCATGGTTTGATTAAGTCTACAGTGTTTCTCAACCTTGACCATGTTAAGGCATGTGGACTTCAACTCCCAGAATTCCACAGCCAGCAATGCTGGCTGTGGAATTCTGGGAGTTGAAGTCCACATGCCTTAAAATGGTCAAGGTTGAGAAACACTGGATTAAGAGTTTGCTTTTTACTGCAGTTTCGGGTGTTGCAGTCAATGCGCGTGAAAGCTACAGCAAAGACAACAGTTGTCGGGAAATCGCAGCGTTACGGGCTGGGTAATTTTGTAGCGTAGGAAAGGGAAATTTTCTGTTTTTTTTCCTGTGGGATCCCTTTAGTCTGATTTTGATAAAACTAGAACGTACTGACTGGGGTAGCGAAGATGCCAAGGGGCTGTGTGAAAGTTATTCACGCTCTTAAAACACTTGTGCATCTGAATGCATATCGATTCCATGGCTTGTTTTTTGATAACATGCCCTTTATATTGAACTGCATTGGAGATCTGTCTTGGAAAAGGTTGTCAATTAAAATACAGTACTGAGTTTTCAAAAACTTTGATTTTCAATAATTATTTAAAGCTCTTGGTTTAACCAGTTTACGTATTAGAACGAAGATTACATGTCAGAATTGGTGCACGCTGACTGACACCTACCTATCTTTCCATATGCTTACATGTGGGTTTAAAACAAACCTGGATTTCCAATATAAATATTAAAATTTAATGCATAACAGTTTTATAGTACGTGCAAAATCTCTGAGGCTAAAATATTGTTTTTGTTCTACTCGGCAGGACAGGCTGCTGCCTAATGCCACACAGCTGCAATAATATTGGCATTCTTCATTTCTCTTTTGGGCAGCTGTCGCATTTCTTTACAGAGTTAATCGCTCCAAATTTTTTTTCCTCCCCAAAAGATATTTAATGGGCAGATTAACACGAAGAAGCCATTTCTAAATCTCAGCTCAACTCATTTCACAGAGTTGTGGGAAAAATAGGAGAAAGGAGGACTGTTCGATTGTCTCCTTGGAGAGACAAACAGGAGGAAGGAAGAGAAATTTTGGTCGTCTCCTTGTACTTTTTTTAAAAAATAAACCATGCTTTTTAAAGATGGATAACATATGATAACACTCCCCCCCTCTTGATGAAATCCGACTATCAAAATAGTAATTCTACGGTGAGGAATGATTTGGAAGATCATTGGAAAATCACATGTTGCCAATCTTTGAATCAGCTAAAATAAAGCAATGGTATCAAAAGCAAAAAGGAAACCCACTTAATTTTTTCCTGTAAAATTAAAATACTTGTTTGCTAAAAACACTTCGCGGCTTCAGCTAGCGGAGTCCAACAAAACCCCAGAGGAAGCTATAAAACTATAGTTTATAGTTAAGTTGATTATTGCATATTAGAGTTGCAGTAAGTTTATACTTGTTTATATCACGAATGAGTTGTTTTGGTTAGACTTGGATTATTATGTGATTATTCCTGTACTCAGTTCTGGGAAGTCCGGGGGGGGGGG
>NW_015404836.1:0-2817 GCF_001527695.2 Protobothrops mucrosquamatus
AGGCTCAAGTCCATCCTCACTCCTGCAAACACACTGAGCAACTTTGGGCCAGTCACTCTGTCAGCACAGCCTATGTTGCAAGATTGCTGTTGTGGGAATAAAATGAACTGAAATCCCAACCAAGCCACCTTAAGCAAAAAAAAAAAGAGACAAACCAATAATCCCCCTCAAATGATTTCTTTCTCTGTCCGGGTTAATTTTGTTACAGGAATGCAGCCCTTGCAAAATGGATGAATCACAGTCTCTTTTCCCTACAACCAACGCAAACTGGTGTCAAATAGTTCCTTTTGTTGTTCAGGGCTGAGGTAAATGAGAAAAAGATCTCCTATGGAGCGAGAGGCATTCATAAGTAAAACCGCTTTATCGGAGAATAAAAGACAATCTTACAAATCGATAGGCAGCAGTACCTGATGTTTAATACATGGCGGCACTGGGGTAACTAGTCTAGGGATTTTTTTTCCACAGTCTGAAACTGCCATTGCTTTTAGATTTCTGAGTGGAATATTTTGATTCACAACATAGCAGGATGGATTTGGGCAGTATGCCTATAACTAAGGATCTGTTCTTCTAGCCCGTGGTGGCAAACCTATGGCACGTGTGCCACAGGTGGCACGCAGAGCCTTCTCTGTGGGCACGCATGCCGTCGCCCCAGTCCTAGGCCTTCAGCTGGATTTTATAAAACCTTTTCACTTTAGGCCTCTGCCACCATGTGCAAAAAAAAAAAGGGTTCAATCAATCAATTTCAACTTCTCGCAGGAAAAAAAAAGATCTTGCAAAGTTGGAATTGATTGATTGAATTTTTTAGTCCCACCCAGTCTGCCGTTACCACCGCAGCCACGCCCACCCAATTGCCCACAACCACCCAATTGGCCACACCCACTCAATTGGCCACACCCACCCAATAGGCCATGCCCACCCGGCACCCAATGATACACAAATGGGTTTTGGGTGCAGTTTGGGCACTCTGTCTCTAAAAGGTTCGCCATCACTGTTCTAGCCTTTGTAGTAGGCAAATGTCATAGTTTATCCCAAAGGTGCTTATTTCATGAGGCAACTGGACTTTTTTGTTTTTCTTTGAAGACGTTTCACTTCTCATCCAAGAAGCTTCTTCAGCTTCCCGCCATCCAGTCAAAGGTAAAGAAGCTTCTTGAATGAGAAGCAAAACGTCTTCAAAGAAAAACAAAAAAGTCCAGTTGCCTCTTGAAAAAGCACCTTTGGGGCTTGTATTAAGCAGGGAGAATTAGAGGGGACTATCACAACTCATTAATTTCTGGGACAGAAGAGCTGGTAATAAAGGGAAAAGATCCCAAGTGACATAAATGACATGGACATTTATCCCATCCATTGAGAATAAGGTTTTATATTCCCAGTTGGCCAGGAACCTCTCACCAAGCAAGATCTCTCACAGCTTATAGTACAAATAGTCCTTGACTTACAACCAGTGGTGGGATTCAGCCAGTTCGCACCATTTCAGCAGAACCAGTAGCTAATTTTTTGTTGCCCAGGCCCAGAACGGACTTCCAGAAGTGGCATCCACACAGAGAACCGGTTGTTCACATATTTGAATCTCACCACTGCTTACAACCATTCATTTAGTGACAGATCAAAGTTACAATGGCACTGAAAAAAGTGACTTATAACCATTTTTCATACTTATGCCCATTGCAGCATCCCCACTGTCATATGATCAAAATTTGGATGCTTGGCAACTGGCATGTACCTATGACAGCTGCAGTGTCCTGGGGTCATGCAGTCAACTTTTGCAACCTTCTGACAAGCAAAATCAATGGGGAATCCAGATTCACTTAACAACTGTGTTACTAACTTAATAACTGCAGCGATTCGCTTAATAACTGTGGCAAGAAAGGTCGTAAAATGGGACAAAACTCACTTAACAACTGCCTCACTTAGCAACAGAAATTTTGGGCTCAGTTGTGGTCATAGGTCAAGGACTATCTGTATCTTCAATTAGACAATCTTTGCATCTATGTGCGGCAATGGCCTGGATCTTAGAGAATCTCCAATTTTGCCTCCTTTGGGAATAATTGGCAAGGGATTGAAAAAAAGGTCAACCTTTGTTCTTCCAATGCTGGTTCAGTCATTTTATCTTATGATTCCAATGACCGCTATCTATTACCTCAAATATTGCTGTTTCCCTCAAAATGTCTTCTTACATTCAGCTTTTGCTGGAGTTGGCACACATGTTTTGAATGTGGGAAAATTAGAACAGTCATACTAAGACAGGGGTGGGGTACAATGCCCCTTTATGACTTCTGGACTTCAATTCCCAGAATTCCTGACCCAGCATGGGAGTTGAAGTCCACAAGTCATAAAAGGGCCATTATTCCCCACCCCTGTCATAGAATGACTGTTCTAATTTTCCCACATTCAAAACATGTGTGCCAACTCCAGCAAAAGCTGAATATAAGATGGAATTTTGAGGGAAACAGCAATATTTGAGGTAATAGATAATACCTTGTTTATATTTAAATCAATAATGATTGCAAAAAAAAGAGGGAAAGGGGAGTAACAGGGGGTGAAGTGTGAGTACAGAAATATAGAAATACCTTTTATTGCCAAGCTGTTGTTTTTACCATTATAATTTATTTATTATTTATTTTATTTATTATTTTAATTTGTATACCGCCCTTCTCCCATAGGACTCAGGGCGGTTCACAGCATATTAAAAACAAATAATAAACACAAAATACAAAAAATTACAAAATACAAAAATACAAAAAATAAACCCCGATAAAAGCCGAATTAAAACCAAATATTACAAGCTGTGTTTCCAATTAAAATACTTTTAAAATTATC
>NW_015404837.1:0-2816 GCF_001527695.2 Protobothrops mucrosquamatus
TTTTAAGAAGAGACTGGACAGCCATTTGTCCGAAATGGTATAGGGTTTCCTGCCTGAGCAGGGGGTTGGACTAGATGACCTCCAAGGTCCCTTCCAACTTTACTATTATTATTATTATTATTATTATTATTATTATTATTATTATTATTATTATTATTATTATTATTATTATTATTATTATTATTATTATTATTATTATGAATCATCGCACAGTCAGCCAGATGTTCAGACTGGATTTGGCATTTTGTCTACATTATTATTATTATTATTATTATTATTATTATTATTATTATTATTATTATTATTATTAAAATCATTCCAGAGTGATAACAATTTTTGGTTCTCCTTGCATATTTTATTATATAAAATGTTGAAAGGTCTAACTGAACAGTGTGAGACTGTTCATAAATATTCATGGCAAATTTAGAATATATATGCTTGATTTATGAAACTACTTATACTTCCAGCAAATCAGAGCCTATAAATTTGTCTCATTTGACATTTTAAAAATCTGACCTTCTAGTCAGCTTACAAGTCAATCTAAACATAATAGCTATGGCTCTTTATATCTAAATTTAAGTTCATTTCTGTCTCTGCCAGTTCTTCCTTCCTGATGCTTTCTATTCTGGAATATCAGTATCATAAACAAGAGGAATAGGAAGGGGTTATGAAATTTAAGATGTGTACCTCCTGCTCTTCTCGACCTGAGATATGAATTCTTGTCTGGATCAGGAAAGCTATTTGTTAACTGAAAGAAAAAACTTTACCTGAATGTATTTGCCATCTGCTGAAAAATCCATTTGAATGACAAAACTTGGGATGTCTTTGCAATAGCCGATTCGATTCAAGGTGGTGCCTTGTGTGAGATCATAGAAGTCTACAGTATGTTCTTGTGAACCCACTGCTAAAAACCGGTTATCAGGGCTGATT
Organism: Protobothrops mucrosquamatus; assembly: GCF_001527695.2. Lineage (NCBI taxonomy): Eukaryota > Metazoa > Chordata > Lepidosauria > Squamata > Viperidae > Protobothrops > Protobothrops mucrosquamatus. The sequence continues at coordinate 931 of NW_015404837.1, forward strand.
CTAGAAACAACAAAACAAAAAGAAGGTCCTAGAGCTTTCTGAGATGACAGTGATATTAAAAAAAATTAAACTGCAATTCACTATAATACAATCTAGTTAAAATCATATAAAATACAAATTAAAAACACCATATAAATTAGGCAGTAGCACAGTGGTCATGCAAAACATAAGAATTAAATTACAATTAAAAGTCAATTAAAAATTCTGGGAAAATAGAAAGATTTTCACTTGGTACCAAAATGATGGTGCTAATGGGTATAAGCCTTAATGGGGAAGCCATTCCATTAATGGGGCACCACCATAGAAAATGCTCTTCATCACCTCATGTTTATGAAGAAGCCTGCAGGAGGGCCTCAATCAGTATCTTAAGTTCTGTTTAGGTACACACAGAAGAAAGTTCTTCAGGTTAACCATTACGTGAAATGAGCCATAGTTGTACATTCATTCTGAAAGCATTTCATGTAATGCTCTGAATTTTTAGAAGTAGAGAAGAGTCAAAGAGCATCTCTGTGTGCCTGAAAAGAAAAGGCTGTGCCCTACTGCCCCTTTCTGGTTAGTAAGACATGTTGAGTGAGAAGTCAATGCCAATGGATCTGGACTTTCAGCACAATTTTTTTTGCTGCTTTTTTCCTCAAGATTGTACCGCTAAATCATGGCAATTCAATTGTTTTGCTGTTTTACTGTTAATCTCTCAATCCTGCCCTCTCATAGACTGCAGAGTATAATCTTGTCTTTCCAACCATAAGCCCATTACAGTCTTTGCTAAAAAGAAATACAATCAAACAAGGGCAACCCTTGCCGCCAAATAGTAGTTTTGCCTCTGTTCTAATGCAGGCTTTCCCACCGTTGCTGTTCCAAACAGCACAGAAAGCTTCACATAAGCTTGTGGAACTAGCAAAGGGCTGTACAAATGACACTGAGGAGAATGCTTTTTATCCATAGGCAGGATATATGGGAAATATCCAAATGTAATTGTAATACCCGTTATCAATCTAGAACTTTCATTTATTCAACCCAAAATATGCTTATTTTGAAATTCTGCTACTGAAGTGAGAGGGTTTTTTTTACAGTCCTCCTCCTAACCCTAACCCTAACCCTGACAGTACACAACTTTGTACTTTTCTCCATAGTTCTTTGCAGTTCCAAGATTTGCTATTGCAAAGGACAGAATGTGGATTTTTTCATCTTTTACATTGCCTTAAGATTTCCCTCCCTTCCTCCATTTATAGATAGAGTCATAAGACTATGCAATTCAAACAATATGTCTCCGAGCTCACATTGGATGAGTTTGGCTCACTGCTTAGAATTCTGGGGGAAGAGAAGTACTCTAAGACCTTGTTCTCTGTGTAAGTTATCTTTTCTTGCTGATGTAATCTCAGCTAGAATATTTTCAGTGCAGCCACTTCAGCCATTAAGCTGCAAGCCACTATCAAATGGCACGAAGCCAAGAACATCAGCAGTGATGGAATAAATAGACACACTTCTGCTCTTTCTCTTTCAAGCATTATCTACTTTGCCTGCTGAAATACCTGATATCCTGGATAGCAGATTTTCTATCCCTTTTTTTGCCCCAAACTTTAAGACTGTTGACAAGTAAAATAATAAACTCTCCATTCTTCATGCCAATAGCAACCATCTCGCCATCTGGACTGTAGGCGGCACATCTTGCAGCGTGGCCCAAATTAACTTTATTCAGAAGTTTCTGCAGGACAGAAATGATGGTATTTGGTTACAGTGGCTCACATTATTTATAATTTGTATTCTTTTGCTTTAGAATTAAAAGTTCTCATAGCAGTCTCTCTCTCTCTCTCTCTCTCACACACACACACACACATACAGAGAGAGAGAGAGAGAGAGAGAGAGAGAGAGAGAGAGAGAGAGAGAGA
>NW_015404838.1:0-2816 GCF_001527695.2 Protobothrops mucrosquamatus
CTGGAAGTGTCAGGAATTGAAGTCTCACTATACCTGGAAGACATCATTAGAATCTTAGTAATATGCCCTTGAGAAAACTGACTTCAGATGAGGTTTTTTTTTTTTTTTTTTTGGAAAGGAGATTGAATCCTGATCTTTCAGAAGGAATCACATTTGGGCAAAAATAAAGTTGCACCCAACTGCCTTCAGTGTAAAAACTTAAAAGTAATCACATGAGACAATGAGCTGCTGAATGGAAAAAGTGTTCCATTTTCAGTTGGCCGTTGCTTTTAAAGAAAGAAGATCAGCGTTTTTTTCTGCCTCTTCTTTTTATAATGAAAACTATGAATTGAGAGAAGTGAACTCTGACTAAGACAGTGGTTCTCAACCTTTTTAATGCCGCGACCCCCAACCAGTCGTAAGTCGAGGACTAAACCGGTCGTAAGTCAAGGATTAAACCGGTCGTAAGTCGAGGACTACCCAACCGGTCATAAGTCGAGGACTAAACCAGTCGTAAGTCGAGGACTAAACCGGTCGTAAGTCGAGGACTACCCAACCAGTCGTAAGTCGAGGACTTTCCCTGCCCGGGAGCGCCGCACATACGTGGTTCTGCCCCCTGCGCCGGCCGAGGCATAGCTGGCAAGCGGCAGAGACGGAGCAGGCCGACCACCAGCTGGCCCAGCTCAAGGGAGGTAAGGCACCCGCCGGAAAAGGGAAAAAAAATGGCGGACAGCCTTGCTTGGCGATCCCCGTGAAATGGTCGATCGACCCCAAATGGGGTCGCGACCCATAGGTTGAGAACCGCTGGACTAAGAAGTTCTTTTAGAAATGAAAAGGCAATTCATGCCAAAATAAATGTGCCACCTTGAAAATATACCACAGGAGGCTTTGTAGTTTTTCATAAATTGAAGTAGTTGTGGGTTCTTGTGCCACTTGTCACATTTGTGATTTAACTGATAAGGTGTGTTCCTTTAATGCACTGTAATGTCACTTTGGTATTTTAGCAATGTGTCTTGTTACTTTCTTATCATTGTTGTATTTATTGATGTTATTATAGCTGCTTTTGATACCTCTGTACTGCCATATATAGTGTTGTATGTAGTTTTTTATGATGTTTTACTTCTAATAAGCTTTAATTCTCAAACACTGCTTAGAAAAGCTCTAGTTATTGAGCTGTATAAAAATAAGTAAATGAATTAAGATGGGTTTTCTAGCCTTCCTGATAATCAAAAGAAAGGGGATAAATGTTTGCAGACTCGAAATATAGATAATATTTTGTTATCATAAGAATACAAGAGCTCTGCTGAATTAGATCATAAGTTCTCTTAGTTCAGCATTTTGAATCATGCAGTGGCCAGTTACAAGCATTCTGGGGAAATCAGGAATGGAAGATGGTAGCTCCCACATTATCTCCCACATTCTAGTTATTCCCAGAAACCAATATTTAAGGTATGCTACTTATGACTGAAGATGCCATCAGTGTTAGTTGCCCTTTATAGCCTGTCCTCTGTGAGTCTGCCCAGTCCCCTTTTGAAACAATTCAGAATGGCTACTATGATTAAAATGGCAAATTCCACTGTTTAATTAAATGCTTTGTGAAGAAGTCCTTCCTTCCATCAATCCCTAATCTCCTATTTTGGCAGATGGCCTTTTGAAATTACAAAAGATGGAGGAAAAAGTTATCGCCCTTTTTCTGCATCATCTTTAAATTTTATATATCTCTACCATGTGTTGTAGGGCATGATGAAAAAAGTCAAAACAGTGGCCACAACAGTGTAATGAAAGATCTTCCCATTTTTTATGTATGGCACATAAAACAGGCAGAACTTTGGTCCTACTGTTGCAGCCATCCTATGCATCTGTGGAGATCTCTGACCCTTTTTATTCTCCTTTGTTTTTAAACCAAGAAGCCTTGAAATAGATTTTTTCCTGAATAGGTTGCCCCTACTTTTCTTTCTCCACCTTTTCTAGTCTTCCCATATCTTTCTTAATGTGGAAGAACTAGAACTGTATACAGTCCCTTGAGGGTGGCAGGTTAGGGCATTATTATATGGGCAATTCTATTTTCAGTTTCCTTCCTAATGTTTCTAAGAATAGAATTTCTCTTTTTATAGCAGCTGCTCCCTGGTTGACCTTTTCCTCAAGCTGCCCATCATGACTCCAGGATCCCTTTTCTAGCACTGCCAGCTTAGACCAATGGATTAATGCCTAGATGAAGTTTGTAGATGATGGTTAGATGGATGATAGATCTGTGTTAGAATGCATCATTTGCGCGCGCACACACACACACACACACACACACACAGAGAGAGAGAGAGAGAGAGAGAGAGAGAGAGAGAGAGAGAGAGAGGGAAAGGATTTCATTCATGGAGTGACTATGTAAGTAATAATAATAATGATAAAGTTGGAAGGGACCTTGGAGGTCATCTAGTCCAATCCCCTGCTCAGGCAGGAAACCCTATACCATTTCGGACAAATGGCTGTCCAGTCTCTTCTTAAAAACTTCCAGTGTTGGCGCACTCACCGTTCTGGAGGCAGGTTGTTCCACTGGTTAATTGTTCTAACTGTCAGGAAGTTTCTCCTTAGTTCGAGGTTGCTTCTCTCCTTGATTAGTTGCCATCCGTTGCTTCTTGTCCTACCTTCAGGTGCTTTGGAAAATAGCTTGACTCCCTCTTCTTTGTGGCAGCCCCTGAGATATTGGAACACTGCTATCATGTCCCCCCTCGTCCTTCTCTTCGTTAAACTAGACATACCCAATTCCAGCAACCGTTCCTTATATGTTTTAGCCTCCAGTCCCCTAATCATCTTTGTTGCTCTTCTCTGTACTCTTTCTAGAG
>NW_015404839.1:0-2815 GCF_001527695.2 Protobothrops mucrosquamatus
GGAAAGTACATCTAGAACGTTTCTTGACTGGAAGCAACTATGCCAAAAATAGAGTTCTGCTTGTATTCTACTTCTGTTCTGAAATTGTGATGCCTAAGTTAAAACTGCCTATGTTTTGTGAAGTTTCTATGAGGCCTAGAAGCTTCTTTTCGCAAACTTCACATTTACAAAGTCTACAATTTCTATTTTAATGAAAAACCTTTTAATACTGTATAGCTTTATTTCAGTTTGTAATCAATATACTATAATAATTAGCATAAACAACTGATTTCAGACTTCTTAACACAGAAAACCATATTATAGATTTGCCTAAATATCAGCGCTTGAAATGGAATTGTTCTATGAGTTATTGCTAAACTGAATAATGGAATATAGCTCAGATCTCATTCTTCTATTTTTTTTTTTCTATTACCATAGCAGCTACCAAAACAAGAAAATAAAAATGCACTTATTTTAGAAACACTGCTGACCATATTCATGAATCTCTAATTTATGATGTGTTTTTCTTGACACTTAGAACACAGGGAAGGAAAAAAAAAAGCTTAGAGGTTAGGATAATGGACTAGTGGCAACCAGACTGAGACTCTGGTTTGAGATCCTTATCAATCGTGGGGGTTTTGAGTCAATCAATCTCTCTGAGCCCAAGAGCCAGTGTGGTAGTAAAAGGAATGAATTAGAAGTGGGAAGTGATCATGGTATCTCCCCAGCCAGGACTTTTTATCATTTATGGTGGACATGTGATAAAGCAAAGAAATATTGGAGTAGGATTCATATTTTAACACAGAAAATTCTTGAAGTGAATATAAAGATAAAATCAGAAAATTTTCTTCTGGGTCTAATGGAAAAAGACTTGGGGGGAAAAATTGGAACTCTGATTTTATATATGTTGACAGCAGCAAGACTACTCTACACACAAAAATGGAAGGATGTCTCAATTCCCACCATGAATGTGAAACGAAAAAATATCTTAATAATTCTTTCTGTATAAATCAAACATATTTCTTTGATAGTCAATTAAAATAAAGACCGGTGTCTGCTGAGACATACTTAGTAAAAGGAAGATCTGGGACATTTGCAGTAGATGGTAAAAGATTGTGTTGCCACACATTTGTCCACAGGAACAGAGTACAGAACCAGGTAGCATAGGAATTGAGCCTTGTTCACGGGTACAATGACATGAGTAGAAATGGTAGTGAGGAAAAGTAATGGTCAGAACAAGGGCAAGGAAGAACAGGAAACTGGCTCAGTAACTAGGACAATGGAATAAGAATAACGAACTAACGCAGTGGTCAGTTCCAGGAATAGGGAGCTGACCCAGAGGTCAGCAGTCCCGAGAAAGGGAAATGAGATGGCTATTGGGTGGCACCAGAATGCTAGAAGTGGGCACAATGTTAAGGTATAAAGCCTGCTTCAAAGATTTGGGTGTTGCCACCTGGCCCAGCTGTCACACTTAATGACTGCTGTCCATTTGGTCCTTATTGCAATAAGTTGTTGAAATGTAAGTACTGAATTGTGTGTCAAATTTAAATAAACCTCTGGATCCTAAAATGAGAATTTTGTTGTGCGTTGTCTCTTGTTTCTTTTTAACAAGTTTTTTTTCCCCTGACGTGGATGAGTAACTACAAATTAACAGAGATGGCTAAATTGACTGTGCTGATAAAAGGAAGGAATATAAATACTTTTGTTTCTACTTGGAAACCGCTTCTGAACTTTGTGCTTGAGGTGGGAAAAAAATGATACTTTGATTTTGGGTTTTACTGAATAGATTGATTTGTTGATACAGAAATTTCTAGTTCAGGGGTTCCCAACCAGGGGCGCTCGCACCCCATGGGGGTGCGAGACAATATTCCAGGGAGTGCGAAAACTTAGATTTTCTAAATTATAGTGTATATGCATAATTCATTGCCGTTATTTTGAACTTTTGTAAGGGGTGCGAGAATATATAAGAAATGTCCTAGGGATGTGGGGTATAGAAAAGGTTGGGAGCCACTGGTCTAGTTCATACTTCTATAGAAATGTAAAAAGTTGAGGTTCGATGTTAATGCCTTATTTTACTGCAATAGAGGGAGTTGGAAGTCAACACTTTCCCCCCCCCTCTTTCCCATATTTCTCTTTTTCCCTTTCCCTTACCTTTTTTCCCTACTATTTGCTTTTGTATTTTCGTATTTTATATTATATTTTATATTATAATTTATTTATAAATTAAAAACTTTTACTAGAAGTGGGAACTACTAGATTCTCGCCTATCCTTAGATTTAGAAGCTGGCGTGTGACTTTGGATCATTCATCTCTTTCAGCTCTGGACTGAGAAGATGGAAGATATTTATCAACCTATAACTGGATCTGGTTAATAGATTAGGTCCATAGTCTTCAATGAAAAAAACCCTTCATCCTGCTGTAAACTGATTTGGGCTGATAATAATAGTATGCATGTATTTGAGGGAAAGAGAGAAAAGGTTTTTTTTTCTTATTATCATCTCAGGGAAGGCTTTATTCATTCCTCATCTTTCTTCTGCAAAAGTTCAAAATGGGATCAAGAGATGTCATATGAGGCTTTGTGGGTAAGATGGATCAACCTACCAAAGCTGGATTAAGTATATGGATCAAAAGGTTTTCAAGACTACCAGAACCTGACAATGCTAATTCTGGTAAAATTCTGATATATTGATTAGCAAGTCAGATACCGCAAATATTCAGGCTAGCCTCTTTATAAAGGAAAGTCCCTGTGTGAACTTAAGCAGATCACTCTCTTTCAGCCTATCTCTGCTAGCAAGCTTGTTGTGAACATAAATGTAAGGGAAAAAAATGCATATTG
>NW_015404840.1:0-1073 GCF_001527695.2 Protobothrops mucrosquamatus
AGTGCGGAGCGAAGAGCAGCTCCCGTTGAGAGAGGCCCCCAGTCCCACCCTTGCAGAGCAAATAGTTTTTCAACCCCTGGGGTCCCCTGCCAAGGCCTCCAGCCCCACAGAGAGAGAAAACCCCAGCCTGGGCCCCCTACAGCAAGGTGAAACCAAGCAACCCCCACAGAGGAGTGATCAGCTATCTCTGGGCCTACATTAACTAATAGAGGCCTTGCAGCAGCTTGAGGTGGTGCAAAAGCCAGGAGAGCTACAACCGGTGAGCTTACAGATTAGGGATGCCCAGCAACAACCCCCACTAGCTCAGCAGCCATTGGGGGGCCAACAGCAACTGGGGGCACCACGTCAACAGCAGAGAATCCAGCAACCGTTGGATCAGCAGGCAGGATGGGGCCAACAGCAACTGGGGGCACCACGTCAACAGCAGAGAGCCCACCAACCGTTGGATTGGCAGGCAGGATGGGGCCTTTCCCCATAGTAAGGATCATCAACCCAGTCACAGTAAAGCTAAAACTCCCTAAACTCTTAGGGAAAATTCACCCAGTTTTCCATTGTAGCTTGTTGAAGCCATATCGGGGCTCCACGTTAAGACCTCCTCCAAAAAAGGCACCTGGGCCCCTCGTGGTTGCAGGACAGACCCACTATGAAGTAAAGCGTATTCTTGATTCTAGAATTTTTAGAGGGAAATTGCAGTATCTAGTACAATGGAAGGGATACCCGTTATCTGAAGCCACCTGGGTGAAATCCAGTGAAGTGAAAGCTGACAGATTGGTCAAAAGGTTTCATATGAAACACCCCAACAAACCGAAAGAAAACCCTTAACCTATGCTTTTATTTACTTTACAGTATCTGTCCTTCGTCTAAGGGGGGCCAGATGTCAAGTCTGCTAACATTGGATGTTCTTGCTTGCCATATGTGAAGAAGCAAACATGTTTTATTTAGCCTACATATCACTTCTAGAGTTAAAGCAGACAATACTAGCCTAGTAGGTGGGAAAGTATGCCAGCTAATCATAACAATATCTCAGCATAGCACAGCCAAGGTCAGCGTAACAGGAGAAATAGGGAGGGAGC
>NW_015404840.1:10025-12840 GCF_001527695.2 Protobothrops mucrosquamatus
TGTTTAGTTCACAGCTTGGATCCTACAAGGGGCCTCCAGTCTCCTTACGACTTGACCCCAACATCACACCTATTAGGGTTAAAGCTAGAAGAGTACCCTTTGCATTAAAAGGGAAAATTGATGCTGAGTTGGATAAATTGATCCAACAAGGCATTTTAGAGCCTGTGGATTCAAGTCCATGGGAAACACCCATAGTTACACCTCTTAAGGCTAATGGGGACATTCGTATATGTGCTGATTACAAGTGCACTATTAACAAGGCACTTCAACAGCATGCATACCCCGTTCCAGTAGTCAGCCACATTTTGGCTTCCCTCAAGGGGGGGCGAGTTTTTGCAAAGCTTGACTTGGCACAGGCTTATCAACAGTTACCTGTTGACGAAGCGGCTGCTGAGGCACAGACCATTGTAACGCATAGGGGTGCATTCAAGGTCAAGAGACTGCAATTTGGGGTAAATGTTGCACCAGGCATTTTCCAAAGCATCATGGAAAGCACACTTAGGGGCATTCCTGTGGTTTGCCCCTATTTGTATGATGTTCTTATTGCTGGAGAGTCTATTCAGAACTTAGCAGAGAGATTGAGAGCTGTGTTGCTTCGCTTCAGAAGAGCAGGCCTAAAACTTAAGAAAAACAAGTGCAAAATAGTGGTCACTTCTACAGATTTTTTGGGATTTAGAATAGATGCCCAAGGTATTCACCCTGCTGAATCAAAGTTAAAGGCCATACAGCAGGCTCCAAGCCCTAAAACTAAGGGTGAACTGCAGGCTTTCTTAGGCCTTCTAAACTTTTACAACGCTTTCCTACCTCACAAGGCTGCTGTAGCTGAACCTCTACATAGGCTTTTAGACAAGCAGGCAGTCTGGCAGTGGACCAAAGTCCACGAACAGAGTTTCAATGAGGTCAAGGCCTTGCTAACATCTCATGATGTGCTTGCACACTTCAATGAGAAATTGCCTGTATGCATTGCTTGTGATGCTTCCCCTTATGGGGTAGGAGCTGTACTCAGCCACTTGAAAGCTGATGGAACTCAGGTTCCTGTTGCTTATTACTCCAGGACTCTGTCTTCTGCTGAGCGCAATTACGCTCAAATAGATAGAGAAGCACTGGCCATAGTAGCAGGGGTTAAAAAATTCCATGATTTTTTATATGGCAGGCATTTCATGGTCTTCACTGACCATAAACCACTGTTGGGGTTGTTTACCACCAATAAACAAACTCCCCATATTATTTCCCCTAGAATGCTGAGGTGGTCTATTTTTTTGTCAGCTTATGACTATTCCTTAATTCACAAACCTGGTAAGGAGATGGGTCATGCAGACGGCCTCAGTAGACTACCTCCGCCAACAGTAGAAGCAGACCCCGCTCTTGCCATCAATCTTCTTTCCATTCAGGAGTTGCCTGAATCTCCCCTTAATGCAAGGGATGTGGCTGCTGAAACAGCCACTGATGTCACACTTACTCGTGTGCTTTCTTGGGTGCTGTCTGGATGGCCTTACAGAAGCCCTGGTACTGAGTTCCAAAGCTTCTGGCTCAAAAGGCATGAGTTATCCACCTTTAAGAGTTGCCTGCTTTGGGGCAGCAGGGTGGTTATCCCTACCTCGTTGAGATCTAGAATCTTGGCTTCCCTCCATGAGGGCCATCCCGGCATTGTTCGGATGAAGGCGCTTGCGCGCAGCCATCTATGGTGGCCAGGGCTAGACAAGAATATAGAGGCCCACGTGCATGGGTGTCACTTGTGCCAGCGTTCACGGCTGGAGATGCCTCAGGCCCCAGTACACAGGTGGGAGGAAACACATCTGCCTTGGTCCCGAGTACATGTGGACTATGCTGGGCCCTTTCAGGGGCAATTCTTCTTGGTCCTTGTGGATAGTCATTCCAAGTGGCTGGAAGTTGTTCCTGTCTCCTCCAATACTACTGCCAGGACCATCCAGGTGTTGCGAGGCATTTTTGCAGCTCACGGCCTGCCAGATGTTTTAGTTTCAGATAACGGCCCGCAGTTCATGTCTTCGGAGTTCCAGGCTTTCCTACAGGCCAACATGATCCGTCATGCGACATCGGCCCCCTTTCACCCTTCCACCAACGGTATGGCTGAGAGGATGGTGCGCGTCACCAAGGATGCCCTTAAGAAACTGACTTACGGGGACTGGCATCACAGGTTGGCAGATTTTCTTCTTGCACACCGCACCACACCTTCTGTTTCCACTGGAAAAAGCCCAACAGAACTCCGCTGGGGTCGCAGACTGATAACTAAACTTGACAGGTTGCATCCTGATAGGTTGGCACCTCTGGCTTCCCAGCCATGGGCACCACGGTGTTTGCAAGTGGGCGCTCCGGTTTGGACCCGGAACTACGGTCCCGGTCATCTGTGGATTCCAGCTGAGGTCTGCAAGGTCACTGGGCCCTTGTCTTACGAGGTTTCCTTGGAAGACGGCCGCGTTCTTCGGCGGCATATTGACCAGCTGCGTACAAGACTGGACTCTTCCTCTTCTACTCCTGGGTTTTATCTGGGGGGGAGGGGGTTCAGCAGGAGCAAAGGGAAGGCTCGACTCAAAGTTCCGCAAGTGTGCCCAACAGAAATTCATGGGAACAAGGAACATCGCACCGACCATTCCATATTCCAGCCAGGGAGTCACTCAGGGGGTATCCACACAGTTCACAAGACCAATACAGCACTCCAGACAGGGAAAACAACAGGGAGCATCCACATAACACAAACAATACAAGAGAACTGGCATGTAGTCAAGGGAACTGGCCAACTGCTGCAATTGCTTCCGGAAGGAAATCAATCCAAAGGGGAGTAGTCAGAGAGGCAAAT
>NW_015404841.1:0-2815 GCF_001527695.2 Protobothrops mucrosquamatus
GTGGTTTCCGGCGTCACGACATAGCCAGTTGGCTCCATCTCTGGCTATCGGGGGCGAGTCATTAGCCCCTGTGGAGAGGGCCCGCAACCTGGGCCTCCTCCTGGATGCTCGGCTGTCTTTAGACGATCATGTGACGGCCGTGGCCAGGGGGGCTTTTCATCAGGCTTGCCTGATACGCCAGTTGCGTCCCTTTCTGGATCGTGACACTCTATGCATGGTCACTCAAGGCCTCGTTGTTTCCCGCCTGGACTATTGCAACACTCTCTACATGGGGCTCCCCTTGAGATGCACCTGGAGGCTCCAGCTAGTTCAGAATGCGGCCATGCGGGGGATTTGGGGGGCCTCTAGATACTCCCATGTAACACCTCTCCTGCGCGAGCTGCACTGGCTGCCTGTGGCCTTCCTGGTGCGCTTCAAGGTGTTAGTAACAACCTTTAAAGCGCTCCATGGCAGTGAACCTAGGTATTTGCAAGACCGCCTCCTAGCAAATACCTCCCTTCGACCAGTCCGCTCCCACAGAGAGGGCCTCCTCCGTGGCAGCTCCTGCCCTCTGGAATGACCTACCCCCCAACCTACGTACAACTGCGGACCTACAGCTCTTTCGCTGAGCCTTGAAAACCCATCTATTCCATGCGGCCGGCCTGGCGTAGTTTTGATTGTGTTTTGGTAGGGGTTTTTATATGGGGTATTTTAGAGCAGGCTTTTTAGTTAATATTTATTGTGATTTTTATTATCGCCTGTTCACCGCCCTGAGTCCCGTAAGGGAGATAGGGCGGTATATAAATTTAAATAATTAATAAATAAATAAATAAATAATATGTCCATCCAGTCCTTCCTATGAATTTCTTGGATAGTTTTTCCTCCTTTCAACTCACCTTTGTACTGTCTATATTTTATGACAATTATTTAATTCATTATAATCTTTTGTGACTATGATTCATTTTATTTTCATTTTAATTAAATATATTGCATATGAACATAGTATAACAATAAATAAATATTGTTTGGTCATGATTGGGTTACTGGACATGTTTTGACATATAAAGGCCTTAATGGCTTATGGTGCAGAGTCCCTATATATTCTACATGGACCATGGTGAAATTCCCATCAGAGGCCTTGTTCCAAGGTCATGCCAAGATAGTCCTTCCATTTATGAAATGTCTTACCCAGATTCTCCTTTGATACCTTTTCCATTTTTGACCATTCCTATTTTTGTATTAATATCCTTTAATCAACTGTGTATCTTTTCTGTATGTTTTTAAGTAATTTAACAGCTTTCAGTACAGTTTAATCTGGTATACTATAAGCTTAATATATGCCACATTTTAAATTTTTGCAATGTTTATTTAGCTTCAGCACTATGTAACTATTTATTGCTTTTAATTGTTTATTCTGTGTAGAATAATTGAGTATACATTCTGTGTAATGACTAGTAAGTGTTGGAAACAAATGGAATAAATAAAAGACAGCAACCAAAGGAAAGGAGCTACTCTGTTTATGCCTCCAGTTACCTTCTTTTTTCATAATTCAATTAGGTCACTGTCACTACCATAATTATTTCCATAAATGATTAGTTTTCCTCTAATAGCTTGGTCGTTCAACAATGAGACACTGGTGAAGTGGGCATAGCAGTGCCTGCATTTTCTGCATCACATGAGAAAAACACATCTTCGTTCCCCTGTCCTTATCACTTTCTATAGAGGGATAATCGAGAGCATTCTGTCATATTGCATTACTGTCTGGTTTGGAAGCATCACTGCTTCAGACAGGAAGGCAGTGCAGAGAGTGGTGAGGATGGCAGAAAAGATTATTGGCAGTTCCTTTTATCCAGGACATAGCATATAAGCGATGCTTGAACAAGGTCCGCAGAATTGTCTGGGATGCTACACATCCTTTTTACCACCTGTTTTCCTTGTTACCTTCTGCTTCCTGTTAGAAAGCAATAGAAAGTCATTTCACCAAATTAAAAATTATGGTTGATCACATAGCCAGATTTTTAATTGGCTTTGGCATTTCAATCTACCAATTAAGTTCTTCTTTAGGACCTGGGATAGGCAGATGTTGTTTAATCTTCTATATAAATAAAAATGTAAATGTTGCATTTGAATACGCACGTGTTTTTATATACCTACTATTATATAGATGTCACACCTGTGACAGGTAAAAACATGCTTTTTTTGAAATCACCATCAACAAAGCTCAGGGCCAATCTTTAGAATTGTGCGGTTTAGATCTAGACACGGACTGCTTCTCACATGGACAATTATATGTTGCGTGTTCTAGAGTCGGCAAACCAGACAATCTCTATATCTGCACAGACAATGGAACAACAAAAAATATTGTATACCCACAAGCATTGTGAAATTAAACATTACAAATGTGCGCTTTCTCTTTTCTTTCTTTTCCATTTAACCAGACTGAGCCACAGCAATGCGTGGCCGGGTACAGCTAGTAATATTAATATTATTGTCACAGGATGTAAGTTGTTCCAAGACGCCTTTTGCAACTAGACTGATGTTGAGTTTGCCAATGCCAATGTTGTTCAAGTGACTGGTGCAGATATTTTGGAATTGTATCAAGATACTTATTATTATTGGTACTAGTTTTGCTTTTTCCCCACAGTCATTATTATTATTTAGACTGGACTTGGCTTTTTTATCCACCTGTTGAGCCCTTCTCAAGAACCTGGGGTAGACAGATGTTATTGTTTGATGGTGTTAAAGCTATTGCTGCAGGATGATGTTCAAGTAGTACTATTTAGTACTACTTCAAATGCAAACTTTTTCAGTTTGCATTTGAAAATCCCACAATATT
>NW_015404842.1:0-2815 GCF_001527695.2 Protobothrops mucrosquamatus
GCCTGAGGATCAAATTGAAGCGAACTAATTGAAGAGCAACAAAGATGATTAGGGGACTGGAGGCTAAAACATATAAGGAACGGTTGCTGGAATTGGGTATGTCTAGTTTAACGAAGAGAAGGATGAGGGGGGACATGATAGCAGTGTTCCAATATCTCAGGGGCTGCCACAAAGAAGAGGGAGTCAAGCTATTCTCCAAAGCGCCTGAAGGCAGGACGAGAAGCAATGGGTGGAAACTGATCAAGGAGAGAAGCAACTTAGAACTAAGGAGAAACTTCCTGACAGTTAGAACAATTAACCAATGGAACAACCTGCCTCTAGAAGCGGTGAATGCTCCAACACTGGAAGTTTTTAAGAAGAGACTGGACAGCCGTTTGTCTGAAATGGTGTAGGGTTCCTGCCAGGGCAGGGGGTTGGACTCGATGACCTCCAAGGTCCCTTCCAACTTTATTATTATTATTATTATTATTATTATTATTATTATTATTATTATTATTATTATTATTATTATTATTATTATTATTATTATTATATTTCTGTAACTTTGCTCACTTTTCCCAACATAGCCAAAAGGCAATGCAAAAACAAAACAAACAAAAAACAAAATTATATATATAAGGGACTTACTTATTTGTCAGTGTTCTATATTCTCCTATTTTAGTTGCTAAATCAATGATTTGTTCAACTACTTCCCAGCAAATTTCGTAATGCTTCTTATAGCGAGCCTCAGCTCTTTCAGCAGCAAGTTTTGCATGCAGTTGTTTTTCTCTAAGGGCCTGTTCTGCGAGTTCAATTTTTTCTTGTTTTGCAAGGGCCTAAAAGGAGATGGGAGAAAAATGGTCAATTTCCTCAAATTGGTAAGACAAGAAGTGAAATTATCTAAACCTTGCGGTCATTATTAATAGTACAGATACATACAATCTTATATAAATGGTCTCGTGAAGGAATGTCACCTTGAGAAGTCAAGGATTTAGAGACCAGCAATACCTTTTCTTAGGATCATGCGAGAGTTGAAAAAGGATTCTGGGATAGAATACCAATGTTTTAGAGAATGCAGACACATACTATGTTTGTGCCTCACCGTCTTTTTGGAATTAAATCCAAACATCCAAACACTGCACACCCTTAGCAAAAAATTCCAGTTCAGAAATGGATTATATCAGCTCCAGATTAAACACTGGTATTAATTTAATATCCACTGAACACCTGCAACATTTGAATAAGTATTGGAGCATCTTCAGAATCTGATGATATGAAGAGTATCAACATGAGGGTTGCAACATAAACGTTGCTCCTTATACATATGTGTGCAACATCATGGTGCACACAAAAAGGGCGTCGAGAAGAAACGGCATACCCATTTTTTCATTTGCTGCTCAACCCACATCTGCCACGGATGTCCACTATAAGCATTTTGTTCACTTAATAGCTATGATGCAAGTCAGATCCTCAGCCGTAGATCTCTTTAAGAATCCTGTCAGGCACTATTCGTTCTATTTTGTAACAGCAAGGAAAGCAATCAGTGCAGTCCATCAGATTTGCATGAACATAAATAATTTGGAGAAGAGGGACATACTATCAAATTTGTATCTTGCAAACCAATGTGCCTGCGCAAAGGCAGGTATGAACTGCTTTCATCCTCTGAAAGGACTGGAGCAGGCAAGTCTCAAAATGTTCTTTGACTGGACTTTCCTCCATTTTCGTCCACTAATCATCTCCCTTTCACGAAACACATTATTCAACCAGTATGTTAACCCATGTATTCCGCTGTTACTACTGTATATCAGGTGACAGAAGAGCATGATGATCAGTCGACTGTTATTCTGTTAATGCTTTGATTTGACCTCTTCAAATATGCATAAATGTAAGGACTAAATGAGGACACTTCCTTCTGATTCTATAGCTTCCTATGTATATAAGCCTCTCTGGCACACAAGGGAATTGTGGCCTCTAGTGGATGTTCCTATCATTTCAAAATAAAGTTCTGGTGGCCTCAAAAGGACCATTTATAAGGGGCTGCACTTTATTACAACTACATACAGGTAGACCTCAACTTACAACAGTTCATTTAGTAACCGTTCAAAATTACAACAGCACTGAAAAAAGTGACTTATGTCCATTTTTCACACTTATAACCTTTGTACCAACCTCATGATCATGTGATCACAATTCAGATGCTTGGCATACATATGACCCTTGCTGTGTCCCAAAGTCACATAATCACATTTTGCAACCTTTTGACAAGCAAAATCAAGGGGGAAGCCAGATTCACTTAAGAACCGTGTTACTAACTTGGTTCATATTTATGACAGTTGCAGTGTCCTGAGGTCATGCGATCAGCTTTTGCAACCTTCTGACAAAGTCAATGGGGAAGCCAGATTCACTTAACTTATCAACTGCAGCGATTCACTTAACAACTGTGGCAAGAAAGGTCAAAATTCACTTAACAAATGTCTTACTTAACAACAGAAATGTTGGGCTCAATTGTAGTCATAAGTCGAGGACTACCTACAGTATATGTGGAAGTGAATCTTTGGTGAACGCTGTCAATCAAATCTTTCATCCTCTTTGAAGGATGAAAAAGTTAACTTTTCCCAGAAGAATGGAAGAATAGCACAAGCTTCATAAACATTGTCCAGCAATCTTCTCGTACTAGGTATATTTCATTCTTTGGGCTAGCCGCGAGGGCTACTATTGCTGCATTGCAGAAAACTCTTCTAGCTGCCATCAAATCAATGTTGGCATTTTTGCAAGTTCAGTAGTATTAATATAGACAGGCATATTGAAAGTCTGGTGCTGAGATTCAACTCCTGGG
>NW_015404843.1:0-2815 GCF_001527695.2 Protobothrops mucrosquamatus
TACACAAAGTCTCTGGAAACAATATCACAAGATTATGAGCAGGTAGGCATCAAAGCCAAAGAGATGGGAGCACAGGTGGTGTCCCCTTCTGTACTCCCAATAAAGGTCAGCATCCAATGAGGATACGCACAGCCTTTGAAGTCAACTCCTGGGTTAAAGGATGGTTCTGTCGAGAGAGCTTTGGAAGACTATGGTCTACAATACCCACAAGAGGGGCTTCTGGCAGGGGATGAGCTACACTTCACAAGAACTGAGAATGTCGTCATATCCGAAGGGTCTTAAACTGAAACTGAAGGGGGCAATCAACCAAATGGAAAGGAAAAAGGAGAACTCAGGCACAAAAAGAGGGGATGTGGAAACCAAACACAGGGTCAGTCAAAAGGGACTCAGATGCCTCTACACCAATGCTCAAAGTATGAGGAATAAACCAGGGAGAAATTGAAACCCAAAGGCAGGTATGATGTTGCAATCACCGAAACTCAGTGGGATGAAACCCATAACTGGAAGGTACAACTTAAGAGATTTAATGTTGAGGAATTGTGCAGGAGCTGTTCAAATGAAGTGGGAGACACTGACACAAACTTGTAGTTTTACATCAATATATATAACATTTATATTGAACAGCAGTTGTCCAAATGATACAAACCTGTGGTGTTATATAAATATATTTAGCATCTATATTCACATCAGACAAGATAATCAGGAAAACAGGAACATCATGAGATAAACCAATCAGCAGACGGAGCACACAGAAGAAAAGGGTGGGGGGAAAGGGGAAACGCCCTTTTACACCCACAGCAACCAATCATAGCGTAGATAACCTCATACAGGACCCAGTACTCTTCAACCAATCAACTACAACTGTGTGTTCTGGCCCATTGTCCACTTTACTGTTCTAGCTACTAAATTTAGTATCTTAAGTGTTGAAAAGAAACAGACTTAATAAAAGAGGAGGTGGAGTTGCACTGTACATAAGAAATAAGTACAGAAATGCTACAGAACAAAGACAAAAATCTCCTTGAAAGCATTTGGGTTAAAAAAAGGGAAAACAGAACAACATCACCATTGGTGTGTACTAGAAGCCCCCTAACCCAACAGAGGAAATAGATTAACTTTTTGTTAATCAGTTAGCTAAGCCATGGAGAAAGCAGAGCAAAATAGCAATGGGGGACTTTGACTACCCTGACATCAACTAGGAGACGGGTTTTGCGCCTAGTGGGAGATCAAGCAGGCTCCTGATGAACCTAGCAGACAACTTTGTCTCCCATAAAGTAGAGAAGAGAACTAAAGGGTCAACCATGCTGGACTTAATTCCCATTAACAGTCCTAGGCTGCCTTAACAGAGGGATAGAATCAAGATCACGTGAAGTATTAACAGGACTTTACAATGCCTTGGTACGGCCACACTTGGAATACCGCATCCAGTTTTGGTCGCCATGATGTAAAAAATATGTTGAGACTCTAGAAAGAGTGCAGAGAAGAGCAACAAAGATGATCAGGGGACTGGAGGCTAAAACATACAAAGAACGGTTGCTGGAATTGGGTATGTCTAGTTTAATGAAGGACCAGGGGTGACATGATAGCAGTCTTCCAATATTTGAGGGGCTTCCCCAAAGAAGAGGGAGCCAAGCTATTTTCCAAAGCCCCTGAAGGCAGGACGAGAAGCAACGGATGGAAATTTATTAAGGAGAGTTCTGGATTTAAGGAGCAATTTCCTAACAGTGAAAACAATTGATCAGTGGAACTGCTTGCCTCCAGAAGTTGTGGTCGCTTCATCACTGGAGGCTTTTAAGAAGAGACTGGACAGCCATTTGTCTGAAGTGGTATAGGGTCTCCTGCGTGGGCAAGGGGCTGGACTAGAGGACCTCCAAGGTCCCTTCCAGCTGTATTATTCTTTTATTCTGTTACATTTTTCCACATCAGATTCTGGACGCTTCCCATTTGGGGTGTCTCCCCTGGGCACTGAAATCAAATGTGGAGAAACGCCAGGAGACTCCCAACCACTTTAATTCAAAGCCTTCGGGCCAAATCCTTCCTTGGAGACTGATCCATTTGCCCACTTTCTTTCGCTCCTTTTCCTGCCTAGGAAAAATTCTCTCCTTCTGTTTCCCATAAGACCTCCCTAACTCTGTTTTACATTGTTTTTTTTAGATCCAGTGTTCTTGCCAATCTTTGCGCTGGTTTGATAATAGGCTTTTTAAAATGGGAATTAACAAATTTCATTATTTCACTCATTTTGATCAATGTGCCACAACATGAATATATTTTGGAAGATGAAATCCACAATTTATAGGAAGGGTAAAGAAGAAGCAGCTCCTTCTTTTGACTTTTGTTTCAGATACGCTATTTTCTCTCCAACAACGTTTGAAGAGAGCTTTTTGGTTGATCTAGAGAGGAAAGGCTGAAAATCCCTCCCTCACCTGGGCTGATCTCAGCAACTATGCAAGGCCAGTCCAGGCTAGTCCTGGGATGAAGCGGTCTGGAAATTCCAGTATGTCTCTCTCTCTCTCTCTCTTTCCTTACTTCCCTCCCTCCCTCTTTTCCTCTTTCTCTCCCTCCCTCCCACTCTCTCCCTCTCATCTCTATCAATCTGTTTATGTCTATCTACGTCTCTCCCTCTCTCTCTCCCTCCCTCCCTCCCTCCCTCCCTCTCTCTGTGTCCGGGGTCTCCTCGGGGGTCGGGAGGGGCCCCTCCGCCTCTTTCGGTAGGGCAGAGGACCGAGGGGGCCGCCCCACCCAGAGACTCAGGCGTGGGGCGGAGCGGGAAAGTCCCGGAGCTGCCCCGGGGAAGAATCCGGGCTTGTTGCCTGCTGGA
>NW_015404844.1:0-2815 GCF_001527695.2 Protobothrops mucrosquamatus
GGAGAATCCTCGGGGCTCCGGAGGAGTTCTCGCCTACATCGTCCATATAGGACGACTCGGGAACTCAACTCCTACCCTGGGCAGCTCACCGATCCCCTTATGCCCAGGGGAAAGGTATCAAGCCGTTTGACAGCAGATGCTGGCTGTCAAACCGGCTTTTACGCAAAACAGGCGGGAGGCAGCAAACAGCTGCGACCAGAGAAATCGCCTGCCACCGGAAGTCCCCGCCACGGTATTTTGAACAAAGAGAGATGACTGAAAATTATAAGAGAAAGTTTTTAAATTTTTCCAAACAGAGCTTGTCTGAATAGGTGGCCGTGAATAATCATAGCAATAAGACTTAATAAATGTGAGTTTTGTGACTGATCAACTTCTGCATGGCAAATACTTTGTGAGAATGTCCACAATGTTCTCAACATTCCAGAAGTGCTACTGTTCCCAAAAGATTCAAGATTCCTGTTGCAGAAGCTAAATAGAATTACTCTGAACAGATAACAAAGCATTGGACTTTCCATTGTCTTTGTATATAAACCGTCTCTTTCTCAGTCTATGCACCCACACTTACAAAAGTCTTCTGAATATTATGGTTTGGGATGCTTTATAGCAGTGATGGCGAACCTTTTAGAGACCAAGTGCCCAAAACCTGGCCCCGCCCTCACTCCACCCCCGCCCCACCCCCACCCCACCCCCCATCCCCTGCCCTACCTGCCCACAGGACCACTCACCGCCTCCAGGGCCCGCCAAAAATCGCCCAGGCAGCTTAGCAGCGCTATGGTGGCCACACCCTCTGCCCGCACCCTGCAGCATCAACTGCATAATGGGGTGTGAGGGCAGAGTCTTGTCTACGCTGCCTGGCTGCCATGTCCTTGGCTGCACTGCTCCTTCAGGGGGGCTGCTGGAGAGGAGGGGGTCGCAGGGAGAGGCAAGGCTGAGGCAGCGGCACGTGTGCCCACAGAGAGGGCTCCGAGTGCCGCTTCTGGCACCCGTGCCATAGGTTCGCCACCACTGCTTTATAGTGTGTATACACATAAAAACACAGTTAGGCATTTAGCTGTACTGAAATAAATAGGCCTGAGCATGTCAATGACCAATATTTCCTTAAGCTGTTAATACTTTCTTGATACTAATTTCTTTCAAACTTTCTTGATACTAATCAGTCTGCTACCCATCTCAAATCCTGCATTTCCCACCCTCCTAAAAATTAGGCTTCAAAATCTTATCCAAGACATTTCTCTTGATCCAGGGCTGTCCACAGGGGGGAGGGTGAAAAAATCCACCTAACACAAATCCAAAGTGTTCTTAAAATATTAAACTATTATTCCCCAAAGAAGTCAATAATTCACAAGACTAAACCATACAAATCAATAATTCCTATTTTTTTTACATTGCCAACAAACAGAAATCTGGTATTTCTCCTTGCAATAAAATTCCTTGAAATGCCCAGTAGAATTGAAATAAAATATTTTGATGAATCAATTTTAATCTTAGAAACTTTCAAACAAATTTGACCTTTTTGGGACTAGCAACCATTGTTGTGCCATTATTCCAATGTTCTTGATGAGCCATAAAAGTTATTAGTATCACCTTTAAAAATACTTAGTTTTTAATACACATATATGGGTTTAGGTTCAGACATTGACTTAAAGTATTTGGTCTATATCGAGCCATCAAAACATGTTTGAGATGACCACTTTATCACTGTTGTAGATTAGAGAGGCAAAATTTGATTCAAAGTCAAGAAAAATCCTTAAATAATTATTGCAAAATAATTGATTGAAAGTTTGTACTGTTTTCAAAATTCCTTCCAGAGTTTCCAATGGAACATTTTGTCTCCTATTTTAAAGTACAGTTCTTCTGTATAGATATACATTCAAGTTCATCAACATTAAAGTCCAAGCTCCCATTTCATAATGATGAGTCCACACATTTCACTAAGCTATGGTTTGCTTATTTGTAATTTACTTTATAGTTGGCAGGGGATGAAATACAAGCAAAGTCGTAAAATGTGCCTTGCAATATCAATTTTCATCTATCCCAAATCAAAAACAGTACTTTATGACTTACTGTATTACAATGTATAAACGTTAACCTGTATCATTTATTTAGTTATGTTTTGCCATATTTTGATGCCGTTGACAAATCGTTTAAATGTCTCAGTAAGTTTGAAATAAATTATTTTTCTACTAAACTCCATTTCCCAGGATCCTTTTACACACTTCCACATTTTTATAGCGTGGTGACCAAAACTGGATGCAGTATTCCAAGTGTGGTCTAACCAACACATTATAAAGTGGTATTAACACTTCACATGATCTTGATTCTATCCCTCTGTTAATGCAGCCTAGGACTGTGTTGGCTTTTTTGGCAATAGCAGCACACTGCTGGCTCATATTTAAGTTATTGTTCACCAGGAATCCAAGATCCCTCTCACAGTTATTACGATTGAACAAGGAACCATTTATTCTGTACTTATGCATTTAGTTTTTCTTGCCTAAATATAGAAAATTACTTTTCTCATCATTGAACTTCATTTTGTTAGATAGGACCCAATGTTCACATCTGTCGAAATACTTCTGCAGCTATTACTATACACAGGTGCCTGAGCCTGACACTTACTGAGGTTTGAATCCAAACTGTTAATGCCTGGGTCAAATCTGGATGCTTTTCCTTATCAGAAG
Source organism: Protobothrops mucrosquamatus (assembly GCF_001527695.2). Lineage (NCBI taxonomy): Eukaryota > Metazoa > Chordata > Lepidosauria > Squamata > Viperidae > Protobothrops > Protobothrops mucrosquamatus. The sequence continues at coordinate 2,679 of NW_015404844.1, forward strand.
GAATAAATTCTTTCAGGTTCTTCCACCTGTGAGGAAGTCAGCTGATTCTTAGTACTGCTTGTAGTATTCCCTCACCTGTTCCTTTTCCTCATGGACTTCCTCAGTCATCTAGACTTGCTTGTCTAAGGCCAAGTCGA
>NW_015404845.1:0-2815 GCF_001527695.2 Protobothrops mucrosquamatus
GTTCTCACCTACATCGTCCATATAGGACGACTCGGGAACTCAACTCCTACCCCGGGCAGCTCACCGATCCCCTTATGCCCAGGGGAAAGGTATCAAGCCGTTTGACAGCAGATGCTAGCTGTCAAACCGGCTTTTACGCAAAACAGGCGGGAGGCAGCAAACAGCTGCGACCAGCGAAATCGCCTGCCACCGGAAGCCTTCAATTGTCTTCAATTGACAATGCATATATATATAAAAGCCCTAGTACAGCGGTTCCCAATCTTTTCTATATCCCACACCCCTAAAACGGTTTTGATATATTCTCGCACCCCTTACAAAAGTTCGAAATAATAGCATATAAATTATAATTTTGAAACGTCTAAACCCAAGTTTTTGCACCCCCTGGAATATCATCTCACACCCCTGGTTGGGAACCCCTGCCCTAGTACAACAGGGAAGAAACCTGCTTCAGTGCTGTTTTCATCATGCAAAGTTTTTCTGGGGCATAGTCTCTTCAACCTTCAATGGAAAAGTATGCAATCCCATGGAATCATAGAATGATGGAGTCAGAAGGGATAACAAGGACCATCTAGCATAATCCTCTTCACTGTGTAGGGAAACCGCTTGTCTCAAGAAGCGGCCACCCCATGTGTTAAAATGATCTAAAGATCCTCTGCAATGTCAGATATGCATGAACACACTGTCATATGACCATACTCCCATAGCTACTTTTGTTGATCTATTTTCTACAACAGAAAATCCTTGCCATTTAGCCATTCATGCAGAAAAGACATGTCAGGCAGGAAAAGGGTGGGGGCATTTCTAAAGGTGCTATGTTTGCTATTGAGACATCTGGGAGAATCTTCTTTTATGTCAATGCTCTAACACAGGCATTGTTGTTTAATGCCACATTCCAGATTTTTACAATGTAGTGTTTTCCATATGCATTGAATTACAACAGTTATAGCAACGAAGATGGCTGTTGTAATTCAGTGCATATGGAAAACTCTAGATTATAAAAAGCTGGAATGTGGCATTAAACAACAGTGCCTGTGTTCAAGCACTGACATAAAAGAAGATTGTCCCAAAAGTCTCAGTAGCAAATGTAGACTATATACCACCTTTAGCAATGCCACCTTTTTGTCCTACGTGACATGTCTTTTCTACATGAATGGCTGAATGGCAATGATCAGAATAACCTCTTGTAGCAAACAGATCAACAAAAGTAGCTATGAGATCATGGCATCTCTAACTAACAGTCCTCATGTCACCATGGCCCCCAAGAGAGTAATAATAAAGATAGTGATATTTTTCATAGTTCTGCACTGCCTTCTAAACTTTTAATTCTGGTGTATAACCAGAAATGGTGTATTCCAAATGTGAAATGCACATTTGGATTTTGAGGGACATTTACCAGGGTCCACTTTCCAAAAAGTTGGTGAAACTAGCCAAAAATTAAACATGATTTAGTTTATATTCGATTACTTAAATCGTCTCGTTGCTTCTTCTGCCACATTAAAAATCAATCACTTTCAAAGGTGCTCTGGGGGACACACCCTCTCTACTTGCGAGGTTTGTACAAGCAACTCTGCAACAAGGATTAGAAAACAAATACCGAATTATGGTGGCAATCTAGTTCATGTTTCCCTGTGACCTATTTCTAAAGGTGTGTCAGATCAAGTTTTGTGAATGACTTGAAACCAATACAAGAAAAACAAGTAGAAAAGCAAAGCAGCCCAAATGCAGAAGAGAACATATGTTTCTAAAAAGCTGAAGAAAATAGAATATGATTCAGACCTGGGGCTTTTTTTAAAGTCACTGTATTATGTCCTAAAACACATTGTTAAGGCTGCCACTTGTGGGGTTTGAGAAGCAACATTACGGGCAATAGCACAAAACAAAGATTGCTGATACATGACTGTGCCACCTTTATGTTCATTTGAAGAGGGGTTCTTGGAGCTACCAGACTTGGGCTGTGAGATCCAGATAACTACCACAGAATCAAGAGATTCATAAATGTTTAACTCTTTACTACCCCATAGTGGTCTTCTAGATGTCCACTATTCAGCTCTGGTAGCCCTATTCCACTGAATTTACCGAGAAAGGTTAACATGACAATCTACCTGGAAAATAATACATAAATGCAATCACACGGTTTGTCCAGGTGATGGCTCCATTGTGCCCTGCAGTGAGATTCTCAAAAGTCATTCTGTAAAAGAAATTTAGACTGTGGGCTGATTTACACAATACATTGAAGATACAGTGTTGTATTGAACTTACCAATTATGTCAGTACTAGCAGAGGAGAGGGAGGCAGTTTTACCCCAAAACTGTCCCAGGACAATTATGAATCAGCACCTTCTCTTCAACAACCATGTTATTTGAATCCCAAAGTCCACTTGACTGTGTGGTAGTTGAAGTCTGGTCTTTTCAAGGCAAGAGGTGGAATTATAGATCAGTTGGAACAACAGGACCCTGTTGTTTGTTCTGTGACAATTTGCTGCCATGGCCAGGCTACCACAAAATACTCTTCCCAAGACTGCCAAAGGCACACCCAGTGATCAATAGGCAAGAGTCTTTGGATAAAAGGAAATAAAACTTTACTACCGGTAGGAATCTCTTGATACGAAGACTTATGGATTACTAGGCAACAAAAGAGAGATTGGGCGCCTTTTCACAAAAATATGGATATTCTGATTGTGGAGCTATGACTCCATTCAGTATTCCTTTAATATAATTATTTTATTAAACATTACAGTTAAAGAGATAAAAGCTAATACAAACTTCAAAATATAAAAGAATAACAATGATAAGAAATAGCACAGAAAAATGAAAAA
>NW_015404846.1:0-2815 GCF_001527695.2 Protobothrops mucrosquamatus
GAATGGAATGGAGTGGAGTGGAGTAGAATGGAATGGAATATGGAATAAAATATGGAATGGAATATGGAATAGAATAGAGCAGAATAGAATATGGAATAGAATATGGAATGCAATAGAATAGAATAGAGTAGAGCACAGCAGAGCAAAGTAGAATAGAATAGAATATGGAATGGAATAGACTAGACTAGACTGGACTGGAATGGAGTAGAATAGAATAGAATAGAATGGAATATGGAATAAAATATGGAATGGAATATGGAATAGAATAGAATAGAGCAGAATAGAATATGGAATAGAATAGAATAGAGTAGAGCACAGCAGAGCAAAGTAGAATAGAATAGAATAGAATAGAATATGGAATAGACTAGGCTAGACTAAACTAGACTGGACTGGACTGGAATGGAGTAGAATAGAATAGAATATGGAATAAAATATGGAATGGAATATAGAATAGAATAGAATAGAGCAGAATAGAATATGGAATAGAATATGGAATGGAATAGAATAGAGTAGAGCACAGCAGAGCAAAGTAGAATAGAATAGAATAGAACTGGAAGGGACCCTTGGAGGTTCTCTAGTCAACCCCCTGCTCAAGCAGGAAACCTGGCCTATACCATCTCAGACAAGTGACTATCCAGCCTCTTCTTAAAATCCTCCAGTGATGGAGCGCCCATGGTTTCTGGTGGCAAGCAGTTCCACTGGTTAATTGTCCTCACTCTTAGGAACTTTCTCCTTAATTCCAAGTTTGCTTCTCTCTTTGGTCAGTTTCCATCCATCGTTTCTTGTCCTGCCCTCTGGTGCTTTGGAGAATAATTTGACCCCCCTCTTCTTTGTGGCAGCCCCTCCAATACCAAGCGGGGGGGGGGTCTTGCCCCTTCGGCGGTGCCCTAAGTCTTGTTCTCTCTGTTGGCAGACGAGGGCGGCTGGACCGTGATCCAGAGGCGCCAAGACGGCTCGGTGGATTTTGACCGGCTCTGGGACGCTTATAAGGACGGCTTTGGAAATCTGACAGGTGGGTGAATGGTGTGGGGGGGTTACCCCCAGAATTCCTGCCAGGAGGCTGCTCCCCTGGCAGACAGAAGAGGGCACCGGGTTGGGGAAGGAACCCAGCAGCAGAGATTTGGCGACTCTAGCTTTGAAGCTGCCTTCTAACGGCATAAATTTCCCAGATTTATTTATTGAGTTAAAACAGGGGTCTTCACCCTTGGCCCTTTTAGGACTTGTGGACTTCAACTCCCAGAATTCCTCAGCCAGCCAAGCTGGCTGAGGAATTCTGGGAGTTGAAGTCCACAAGTCCTAAAAGGGCCATGGTTCTCCCATGGTGGCTGAGGAATTCTGGGAGTTGAAGTCCACAAGTCCTAAAAGGCTCGCTGGCTGAGGAATCCTGGGAGTTGAAGTCCACAAGTCATAAAAGGGCCATGATTCCCCCATGCTGGCTGAGGAATTCTGGGAGTTGAAGTCCACAAGTCCTAAAAGGGCCATGGTTCTCCCATGCTGGCTGAGGAATTCTGGGAGTTGAAGTCCACAAGTCCTAAAAGGGCCATGGTTCTCCCATGCTGGCTGAGGAATTCTGGGAGTTGAAGTCCACAAGTCCTAAAAGGCTCGCTGGCTGAGGAATCCTGGGAGTTGAAGTCCACAAGTCATAAAAGGGCCATGATTCCCCCATGCTGGCTGAGGAATTCTGGGAGTTGAAGTCCACAAGTCCTAAAAGGGCCAAGTTTGAAGACCCTTGAGTTAAAACAAAGACAAACCGGAAGTCCACTTACTGCCATTCATTTAGTTTAGTTCAAAGTTACAATGGCACCTAAAGAAGTGACTTGGGGCCGGTCCTCACACTTATAACCGGTCCTCACACTTATGACCATTACAGCATTCCCCCCCCCCACAGTCAAGGGGATCAAAATCCAGGAGTTTGGCCAACTAGCATGTATTTACAATGGCTGGGGTCAGGGGATCGCCGTTTGCGACCTTCCCAGACAAGCAAAATCACTGGAGGAAGTTGGATTCGCTTAACAACCAGGCGATTCACTTAACGACTTCAGCATTTTGCTCAGCCACTGCATTCCCCCCCCCCAAAGTTGCAAAATCTGCGCAATTCCCTTGAACTGATGGACCCGGAGAGGTTCCTGACGGAGCTTGGGCCATATCCGGAGGATCTAGTCCACGACTCGGCTGAAGATCTGGCGGCGGCCTGGGATGTGGCCGCAGCCGCAGCACTGGACCGAGTCGTGCCGTTGCGGCCTCTGATCCGACGCAGATCTCAACAAGCTCCCTGGTTTACCGAGGAGCTGAGAGAAATGAAGCGCCGGAAAAGACGCCTAGAGAGCAGTTGGAGGACTACCCGAACCGAATCCGACCGAACACAGGTAAGGATGCATGTTAGATCCTACCTAGTGGCGATGAGGGTGGCGAGGTCTAATTACTACTCCACCCTCATTGCGTCATCAGATAATCGCCCGGCCTGCCTCTTCAGGGTGACCCGCTCTCTCCTTCAGTTGAGGGGGGGGGACCCCCCTGGTGGGGAGGGCTGAGGATTTTGCTCAATATCTGCATGACAAAGTCGCTCGGATCCGAGAGGGTTTGGACTCTGACTGGGTGGCCCCGGGAGAGGTGACAGGAGCAGGTCTTGAGACTATTATATGGGAGGAGTTTGACTCTGTGGCTCCCGAGGACGTGGACAGGATCCTGGGGAGGCTGAATGCAACCACATGTTTACTGGATCCGTGCCCCTCCTGGCTGGTACTGGCGGCCCGGGAGGGTACACGAGCCTGGCTCCAGGGAATTATAAACGCTTCTCTACGGGAGGGTGCCTTCC
>NW_015404846.1:11006-13161 GCF_001527695.2 Protobothrops mucrosquamatus
TGAAAAGTGAGCTCTGTCAATCCTCACTTTTTTTACATAAGATAACCTCTATTGTCATTTTTTAGTATGAGCACACCCATTAAAAATGAAATTCTGTTGCCTGCTCTCAAAAATATATATGTATCTATCGGTACACATACATAACACACATACGATCTATCTATCATCTGTCTGTCTGTCTATCTATCTATCTATCTATCTATCTATCTATCTATCTATCTATCTATCTATCTATCTACGTACCTACGTACCTACCTACCTACCTACCTACCTACCTATCATCTCTGTCTCTAATCTATCTACCTACCTATCTACCTATATATCTATATATCTATATATCATCTCTATCTAATCTACCTACCTACCTATCATCTCTATCTAATCTACCTACCTACCTACCTATCTATATATCATCTCTATATTTCTCTATATAATCTACCTACCTACCTACCTACCTCTCTCTCTCTCTAGCTGTCTATCTATCTATTTATCTATCTATCTATCTATCTATCTATCTATCTATCTATCTATCTATCTATCTATCTATCTATATCTATATATATATATATATATATCATCTCTATCTTATCTGTCTGTCTGTCTGTCTATCTATCTATCTATCTATCTATCTATCTATCTATCTATCTATCTATCTATCTATCTATCTATCTATCTATCTATCATCTATAATATCCATCCATCATCTATATCTATCTATCTATCTATCTATCTATCTATCTATCTATCTATCTATCTATCTATCTATCTATCTATCTATCTATCTATCTATCTATCTATCTATCTATCTATCTATCTATCTATCTATCATCTATATCATATATATCCATCCATCATCTATCTGTCTGTCTGTCTGTCTGTCTGTCTGTCTGTCTGTCTGTCTGTCTGTCTGTCTGTCTGTCTGTCTGTCTATCTATCTATCTATCTATCTATCTTTATCCATCCATTCCACCCACAAACACACCTATGCCCCATACATTTCATGTTTAACCTTCTGTGTTTTGAAGGTTTTTAATATTCGGGTGGTGATACATTGCTACTTTACGATGTTGGAAGCCACTAAGAGTGGCTTGATAGGGAGATGGGCGGCATATAAATTTAATAATAACATTGGGCAATCCCTCTTCTTTAATCGATGGAAGGGCTTGCTTCCAGAGATGGTGACTTTCCATCCTGTTTAAGAAAAAGACTGGATAGCTGTTTGTCTAGTATGGTATCAGACCTCAGCCTTGAGCAGGGGGCTGGACTAGAAGATCTCTAAGATCCCTTCCAACTCTTGTTCTGTATTATTTCAGGAGTGTCTTCTCAGTCAAAAAAAAATGTGGATGCTTTCTGTAGGTCTTTGTCGTCCCCTTGCTTTCTTGGTGTGGTGTGTGTGTGTGTCCTATCCCGTGATGCGTAAAAGAACAGTGCCATTGATAAGCTTTTGTGATGCTCACATGCTCGCACTGGGGGCTGACTGGGCTCAAAAGCAGAGGTGGGGTGGGAGATTGTCAGAGAAAGAAAGGTGATTATTTCCTTGCGGGCATATTTGGGGCATCTAGAGATGCAGAAGCTGCCAGCGTTGGGTTGCAGTAACAATCCAATCACATTTGAGTTGCAATTAGCATCATGGAGCTGGCATCAACTGACCGTGATGTAGAGAATATGTGAATCTCAGGCTCCTTATGTTAGGCTGTAGTTCTCAGACCTTGTTAGCATGAAGATGTAACTTAAGGTAGTAATGAAATTTAGCAAATTAAAAAACAAACCACAAAATTGGGTATGTCTAGTTTAACGAAGAGAAGGACGAGGGGGGACACGATAGCAGTGCCCCAATATCTCAGGGGCTGCCCCAAAGAAGAGGGAGTCAAGCTATTCTCCAAAGCGCCTGAAGGCGGGACAAGAAGCAACGGATGGAAACTAACCAAGGAGAGAAGCAACTAGAACTAAGGAGAACCTGACAGTTAGAACAATTAACCAGTGGAACAACCTGCCTCCAGAAGCGGTGAATGCGCCAACACTGGAAGTTTTTAAGAAGAGACTGGACAGCCATTTGTCCGAAATGGTATAGGGTTTCCTGCCTGAGCAGGGGGTTGGACTAGATGACCTCCAAGGTCCCTTCCAACTTTATTATTATTATTATTATTATTATTAT
>NW_015404847.1:0-2814 GCF_001527695.2 Protobothrops mucrosquamatus
CCGCCATTTTTTTTGTCTGCCATTTTTTTTGTCCGCCATTTTTTCCCCCTTTTCCGGCGGGTGCCTTACCTCCCTTGGGCTGGGCCAGCTGGTGGTCGGCCTGCTCCGTCTCTGCCGCTTGCCAGCTACGCCTCGGCCGGCGCAGGGGGCGGAACCACGCATGCGCGGCGCTCCCGGGCAGGGAAAGTCCTCGACTTACAACCGGTTGGGTAGTCCTCGACTTACGACCGGTTTAGTCCTCGACATACGACCGGTTTAGTCCTCGACTTACGACCGGTTTAGTCCTCGACTTACGACCGGTTGGGGGTCGCGGCATTAAAAAGGTTGAGAACCACTGCTTTATTGATTTAACTTTCCTTCCCCAAGGAATCTTATGACAGACGTGAGTTTCTGTTGTCTTTGGAATAGATAAATAGATAATTTAACTTGCCTTACCAAAGTCAGGAGATGGATTGGACTTCATCAGCTCAGGACTTATATCAGTGTAGCTATGACCATTGAGAAATATTGCTGTATATCATTGCGAGGAACAAGTGAGGACAATGGTGGCTAACCAGGGCAGGCGAGGCTAAATTAATAACAGACTCAGCGGGACTGCCACATTTTGTTCTTTAGTCATGTTAAAATATTAAAAACTGTTCCATTGTAGAAACGGCGTTTCCAATTATTCTGGCAGCTGATTTTAATAAAAATCACATCCATTATGGATTACCTAATTAATACTTAATTATTTCCATGAACTATTTATCAATACTTATGAACAGTTATTAATTGCAGGAGAGACCTGAAAGAAAATATATGTGTCTAGAACGGGCCATCCACAGGCGTGCTGGCTAGGATCCATCACCCCTTCTCACTTTCACATTCCGGGAATTTAAGAATGGAATGAAAAGTTCTGAAACACCCAAAAAAAAAAAAACCCCAAGGAGATTCCACTTGTCCCAGTGAGGAACCTTATAGGATATTGTTATTTCTCTGCCTCTGCCCTGTAACGCTGACTCCTGTGGGTGGACTCAAGGGAATGTCTTAGTGGACCTCTTAGGATAGAATATAGAATATTCTTTATTGGCCAAGTGGGATTGGACACACAAGGAATTTGTCTCTGGTGCATAAGCTCACAGTGTACATACAAACAAAATAATAATAATAATAATAATAATAATAATAATAATAATAATAATAATAATAATAATAGTAATAATAATAATAATAATACATGGCAGTGCTTGGAGACAGCAGAATAGAACAGAAAGAACTGGAGAAGATAACAAAATACAAAGACCTACAAATAGAAATAGAACGACTATGGCAAAGGCAAGCAAAGGTAGTACCAATAGTAATAGGTGCCTTGGATGCAATCCCAAAACAACTGGAGCACCACTTGGACACCATTGGCATTGACAAATTCGCCATCAGTCAATTGCAAAAGGCGGCCTTACTAGGAACTGCTTCCATCCTGCAACGATATCTGTAATACCATCAATTCAAACATCCACATCTGCCTATCCCAGGTCCTTGGTAAGGACTCGATAGGTAGACAAAAATGCCAAATCCAGTCTGAACATCTGGCTGACTGTGTGAGTAATAATAATAATAATAATAATAATAATAATAATAATAATAATAATAATAATAATAATAATAATAATAATAATAATAATAGAGTTGGAAGGGACCTTGTAGGTCATCTAGTCCAACCCCCTGCTCAGGCAGAAAACCTTATACTATTTCAGACAAATGGCTGTCCAATCTCTTCTTGAAAACTTCCAGTGTTGGAGCATTCACAGCTTCTGGAGGCAGGCTGTTCCACTGGTTAATTGTTCTACCTGTCAGAAAATTTCTCCTTAGTTCTAGGTTGCTTCTCTCCTTGATTAGTTAGACAAATCATAAGATACCATCATAAATCATAAATACAAAGAACAAAGTGATCAATCATAATAGGAGAAGGTGGTAGGAAAGATGAGAAGGATAATAGGAATACCGCCCTACTACATGGATAAATATCTTTAGACAGTGCCATGGGAATTAGGTGTTCAGCAGAGTGTCAAAGCTTCCCTCTCTTCACAGGGACCCTACTCAAGATCTGTGGTTTCCTGCTGCCAGTAAAACAGGAAACCAGCAAACATCAGCAGGGCTGTTGGGAAGGAGGAGGAGGAGGAGGAGGAGAGAAACAACCTTTGTCATCCCTTCATCAACCAGTGACTTTTTAAGGCCTAAGACAATTTATAGATCCTCTCATTCCATATGGAAATATTGGTTGGACTGACTGTTGACTCTTTCTTCAAAGCTTGGGAGGGCAACATCTCCCATTGTACCTCAAGATGGCAGGCTATCTTAGGAGACAGAAGGCAGGTCACTGTGACATAGACCTCTTCCAACGTTTTTTTTACCCCTACTTGCCTGAGGCAAGTTCTTCATTCTGCTTCAAATTAGGGCAGGCCCTGATCGGAGGAAATTGGGACTTCTGAATGCTTCTGAATTATTTACCTTTCAGATTGCAAACAGACCTCTTCCCTACTGGGTTGTGTAGTCTTGTTTGTAAGGCCCGGTTGGTGTTGAAGTTGACCTCAGCACTACGTGGTCCTTAAAATTGCCAGCTGTAGTAACTGATATTATCTACTGACCTATATTCCAGTCTCTCCCTCTCTTTCTCTGTCTCTCTCTCTCTCTCCTTCCTGAGCACCAAATGGCCCAGTTTAAGGACATAAATTAGACATCTGTTAGAATCAGCCATGTCTAAATTAGCTTCCACATCGATCGAATGACTCATTCTTGTTGCTAACCCCCTCAATCTATTCTCTCCCACTTTCTGAA
>NW_015404848.1:0-2814 GCF_001527695.2 Protobothrops mucrosquamatus
ATTTCACATGTATCTTCAATATTTCACATATGAATAAAAACAAGATTATAACCACTGGCCAAAAGCTCTCGCTCCTTTTTGTTTCTACTTCTTATTGATAAATTGCCAACTGTGCTTAAAGTGGTTTTCACCAATCTGGTATCTTCCAAATCTATCATACCAACCAATTCATAGTCATTAGCCATGTTATCAGGATAATGGGAGTTATGTCAATGTAACTGAAGGGCCCAGGTTAGAGAAACCTATCTTAAAATAATTCAAAACAGCCTGTCTTCCACAAATATCCATTGTCATCCAATGTCAGGAATGATGAGCAAAGAACACCAGAAGTATATTATTCCAGCAGGATTAAAAACCCAAGTCATGAAACCAAAGGTATGAAAGTCATCCCAGCTACCCAGCTAAAGTAAGCAAACACTTATGTTGGACAGCAGCGATATAAGAAGATACTGGAGGCAGACCACTCTTTTAGTAACAACAATAATCATTTCATACTGTATGGAAGAAGACAATGATAAATCACACTTCTGCATTTTACCAAGAAAACCACATGGACAGCCAATATGAAGTTATTGACAATACAGGGCAGGCTGATGAGCCCGAGGTTGGATGGCACTCAATATGCTACTGAGGAAGCGCTGAGGATTTTTTTAAAGTACCCTTGAAATATCTAGTTTTATGGTCACATTCAATTTGAATTTGACAGAACATAAAAGCAAGATATGCTGCTTGTCATTAGAAACTAGAAAGCCAAAGTTGGAAATATGGAGGAAAATGTGGTTGGACTGTATGGCTGAAGAAATCAAATGAAGAAAGAGAATGACTCAGCACTGTCTGCTAATCCAAATATTTCTTCATTGCTAACACTGTCGTCAGATAAGTGACAGCACCAAATGGAGTACATGGAAATGAAACAGATGACATGATTGGCACAAGGAAGTGAAAGAGTTCAGTTATAAGAAAAAGATGTGGTCAGGGGCTGCTTGAAGAACAAAGCAGGAACCACCCATGTGCAAGTTCCAAGGTCAAGCAGCAGAAAATCAACCTGTTTTTACAAGATGAACTTGGGCATAATGCCTACCATTTTTAAGGAGAACATCAGGAATCATTTTGAAGTTTTGAACTTCCTTGATAGGGAACCAGAGCTGTGGAATAAATACAAATGTTGCTAAGGATGAAGGTGAAAAGAGACTGCCAAAGACCTAAAAGCGGAAGAAAGCAACTGGATATTGGAACGAAGCATGGAAATTGCCAAAAAAATAAATAAAAAGAAGAGAAACCAAAGCTATGAAAGACAAAAATCTCAGGAAAGAACAGAATTTCAGACATCTTAGAAGAGATCCAGAGCAGTATTACAATACCTGAAAAAACATCAAAGATGAAAGCAGACATAGAAAACAAGGCCTTTCAAAAGATCTTGATTCCTATCTTGAATTTGTTCCAATCTGGAATTTTGTATATGAAAGGTTTCTAATGGACAGATAGTAACTGATAAATCCCATAAAGGTGGAAGGAGTAAAGATGTCAACATCCAAGATGCATTGGAAGATATTTGCTACTTACATCTAGCATTAGATTAGAACATCAGATTAGCTTAACACTGCAGTCATTGTCAAATCAGAAGGCTTCTGGAATTGATGGAATTTTCCTCAGAAATAGTTATTTTCAAAAATTATCTTCAGAAAGTAACAGAAGAAGAACGCATAAAAGATCTAACCAAACTATGCCACTAAGTCTAGTGAGCAAGCCAGTGGCCAACAGATAAGAAAGACATTGATCTATACCAATACCAAAGAAAGGAAACTCAGCAGTGTGTGCATACTTAATTTCACCTGCTAGCCAAATAATGCTTAGAATTATCCAATGCGAAATAGAATCCTACATAGAAAAGGAAAAGCCCAACTTTCAAGATGGCTTTAAAAAAATGCAGAGGGACCCAAAACATCATTTCTAATGCATGCTGCATAATTGAGAAAGCCAAAGATTACAAAAGTGAAGTTAATATGTGCCCCACCGATTATAGATGAGCCTTTGACTGTGTAGATGTGTCAAGCAGTGCAATGGGAATCCCAGAACATCTCATTGTTCTCGTGCAAAAACTATACACAGGTCAAGAAGCCAATCTGCACATTACAGGAGCCAATCTGCACATTACAAAGCTGTATACTCTCATTTATTCAACCTATATGCTGTAGACAGACAGACAGACTAGATAGATAGATAGATAGGTAGGTAGGTAGGTAGGTAGGTAGATGATAGGTAGATAGATAGATAGGTAGGTAGGTAGGTAGATAGATAGATAGATATTAGATAGATAGATAGATAGATAGATAGATAGATATTAGATAGATAGATAGATAGATAGATAGATAGATAGATAGATAGATATTAGATAGATAGATAGATAGATAGATATTAGATAGATATTAGATAGATATTAGATAGATAGATAGATAGATAGATAGATAGGTAGGTAGGTAGGTAGATGATAGGTAGATAGATAGATATTAGATAGATATTAGATAGATAGATAGATAGATATTAGATAGATAGATAGATAGATAGGTAGGTAGGTAGATGATAGGTAGATGATAGGTAGATAGATAGGTAGGTAGGTAGGTAGATGATAGGTAGATGATAGGTAGATAGATAGATAGGTAGGTAGGTAGGTAGGTAGATGATAGGTAGATGATAGGTAGATAGATATTAGATAGATAGATAGATAGATAGGTAGGTAGGTAGATGATAGGTAGATGATAGGTAGATAGATAGATAGATAGATAGATAGATAGGTAGGTAGGTAGGTAGGTAGAT
>NW_015404849.1:0-2814 GCF_001527695.2 Protobothrops mucrosquamatus
CTTACCTGATTCCCACCCGTTGGGACAGTGAGGCTTTGGTATGTCCCACCGGTGGATTCTCCATCTCCTGTACTGGAGAAGGGGCGTTGTCTTACCTGAACGCCTTTTCTCAGTACGGAGATGGAGAATCCACGCCCACCCTTAGGTCAGTTAGGCCGTTATTAGGGGTTAGAGAGCCAATACCGAACACATCATTAGCTGCTTTCGCCCTCAATAAGACTGGATCTCACAGCAACAGGGGGCGTGTCAAGTTTTGGCTACTTGGTCTCAGGAGCAGGCATCCAATGGAAACCCACCGGTGGATTCTCCATCTCCGTACTGAGAAAAGGCGTTCAGGTAAGACAACGCCCCTTCTTAAAGAATCCAAACAACTAAAGAACCACCAGAAGAACTGTTCTATGTTAAACTTACAAGAAATACACAGGACATCTACTACTTTGGAAAAAAATTAGAGGAAAATACACCCAACTGGAAGCACACGTATGAAATGTTTCTCATCTCCAGTGCAATAGTGTAACAAGATACAATACTGAAGTACTAAGTGAGATAGAGATACCGTGTTTCCCAAAAATAAGACCCAGTCTTTTTTTTTTTTTGCTTCCAAGAGGCACCAGGTTTTATTTTCAGGGCAGGGTGTGTGTCTTTTCCACTCATCTCCATCACCGACAGCCCCACCCAGCCAGCCCACTTCTTCTGCAGCCAAACGAGCAGCTTCATTCTGCAGCTGAGAATGGAGCTCCAGCCTGCATTTTGCAGTCAGAGACCTTTCCAGAAGGCCTCTGCAGCCAATAACCAAGCTATGGATTGAATCCATAGCTCGGTTCTTGACTGCAGTGGCCTTCCGGAAAGGCCTCTGACTGCAAAATGCAAGCCTGGGGATGCCTGCAGAAGAAGTGGGCTGGTGAGGAAAAGCCTGGCTGCAAGGTAAGTGGGTGCAGGGCGTGTGGGGCAGCTCCACACCCCCACCCCAGCTTGATTTTTAGGTGTACTCACCCCAAAACTAGGGCTTATTTTGGGGGTAGGGCTTATATTAGGCCCGCCCTCAAAAATCAAGCTAGGGTTTATTTTGGGGGTAGGTCTTACTTTCAAAGAAACACAGTATTTTCTTATTCACCAATTGTTATTAAACAATAACCCAAAGGCTATAATCAAAATACTTTGGATTTCTTCCCTTGCCAAGAAAACAAATCCACAAGGAACTATTGGGGAGGACAGAGTTTCTATATCTCATTAACTTTAAAAAAGTGATTTCTTTGAATTAATCCACGATGTAGAAATATGTCAAGTACCCACAGGAAATAGGTAATCACGTGTTTGTTCAAAGCTAGTGTAGTCCATAAACATCAAGGAACATGATCAATTTATATGTCAGCAGTTCAGTTTAAGATATGTTATGCCAGTGGTGTGCAATATTTTTCAAAAGGGAAAGATAATTTAACAAAACTGTTTAAATTTCATAGTAATTTTTACTGGATTTCATTCCTACACATTTTTAAATGCTACATGTAATATTTTACATTACATGGTTCATATGGTTCAATGCATATGTACCTAGTTATATAGATACAGTACTTGTTCACTTTTCCTCAAAGACTCTCTATTTGCTAGGAAGTAACCTGGAACTGACAGAAGCAAATGGCATCTACCATTCTTGATTCCAAAGTCCATAAAATATACAGTTTG
Organism: Protobothrops mucrosquamatus; assembly: GCF_001527695.2. Lineage (NCBI taxonomy): Eukaryota > Metazoa > Chordata > Lepidosauria > Squamata > Viperidae > Protobothrops > Protobothrops mucrosquamatus. Next base: position 1,684 of record NW_015404849.1, read on the forward strand.
CGATGGACACATTCTTATAATACAATAAATGAAATCATTGCTATCACTTAGAAGTTAAAAGACATTATTAGATTTTAGTGATCTCTCAAATAGACTATTTAATTAGTAACACAGGTGCCTTCAATCTCATAATCAGTCACTCAGCCTATTTCAATGGAGAAAACTACTCACTCAAGCTTTTTGTGTCACTGCACAGCATAATGAACATAGAAAACAAAGAAAAGCAGAAAGAAAACGAAAAAGCCAAGTGAGCTAAAGATAAAGGCTAGAAAACATCTCCAAAGAACTTCATGTTCCTCTGACCATTGTGGGCCATCCAAAATAATTTGGAGTTGGGTGGCACTAAATTTAATGAGATAAATAAATGAAAACCATGAAGATAATGTTCTCTTTAACCTCTTCTACAAACCAACGAAGGTAAAAGAATGTAGGATTTGTGGAGGGAGGGGGCAGAAAGGATAATCTGAGCATCATTATTTTTCTTCTGTAAAATTTTTCTATACCTTGTGAGAGCAATTTATGTTTTCCATCATTTAAGACTTAAAACTAATTTCTATTTTATAGTAAGTATAAGCAGATGTTTGCTTTTGGAGACTAGGACATTCTCATCAGCCATTTTTCAACAATGTAATCCTTAGGGTTGTGATGGCACTAAAAAGACTCAAATTATCAGTAAAGGTTTACTATATCTAGGTCTTAAAATTCAAAAATAATGCTATTTCTTATAGAGAGGCAAAATCTGGAAGGAACAATGGAATGTGAAATGTGTGAAGGTAATGTTGGTGTGTATTTGACACACAGCATGCAAAGGCAATTGGAGGTGGTAAATATAACTAACAGAAAGCATTCTCGATTTCAGCTTTCTGCTTAGTATTACTTACAATCATCAACCCCAGATTCAAATTAGAATTCAGGCATGTTGGAGTAATTTCTCTTACCTGAGTGTGAAAGTTTGAAATGGTGGTTGTTTCAATATCTTTTTTACCAAGGATTTCCATTTTCACTGGAGTGCTAGGGAAATTGAAAGCAAAGTAATCCAAGAAGTCTGGCAAGTATGCAGCTGCCCCATGAACTATCGCTAGAGCATAATAAGCTGCATTTTTCTCGTTTTCACTGAATGTCAAAGCAAGA
>NW_015404850.1:0-2814 GCF_001527695.2 Protobothrops mucrosquamatus
CTCATTGTAGCTTTTATTTTGTAAATGAATGAGTTCATTACATTTGGTTTCAGATGTGATTTTTCTTATTGGAAATGTCAGCTTTCACAGTTCATTAGCACTGGAGAAAGAAGGAGGCAATAAGACATACACACAAACAAATAAAAATAGAAAGTGGGAAGGCTAAGAAGCAGGGCAGAAAGACACAAGCATCTCAGACATAATAAGGAAAAAGTAGCAAAGTGTGTGGTTTTAACTGAAAGTTCCTTCCAGAACTTGATGGTTGATATGTAAAATTGATAGTCATATTATTCACTTTGGCTATCTTCAGTCAAGACCTGCATCCCATAGTACATAGGTGAAGAAATGGTAGATCTTTCATTAGAGGCATTTTCTGGAATACTCACTACTTAATTCCTGCAAGTTTGTAGTATCTGAATGTGCTTCCTAGTTATCAGTCATACCATGTTTTCACAGTAGGTAATAAATCCAGAAAAGAAGTGATATTGATCAGCAATGTACTACAATCTGCCAATATTTCTTTGACATATTATTATGCTAATTTCAGGTCTTCCATTCAGACATGAGCTGATTGTCAAGTAGTGCGTATGCCAATAACAGTTTAATTTAATCATTATGGCGTGATGCCCGTCTCTCAAAGTTTAAACAAGAATGAGGAATCCAGATTCAATTTTTAGCATTAAACTCATAAAACTATTGAAAAAGATGCTCTACATTCTACTTTGGATATTTTATCCATCATAGAAACAAATTCATTTTGTGCAATGCATCTTGTCATTTCTCTGTTTTGCACAAAAAAGAACCCTGAAATCAATTGATCGTCACCAGTAAGCAAAGTATCAATGTTTCTCTATTCTTCAGTCTGGTAATTTATTAATATGTCTATAACACATAGCAAAAAAGTGAAAAATAAAAATGTAACAGCTTCAATTAGATGTGAAGAAATTGAAGCATAATTGATATATAATAGAATATTGAATATTGTAAGCAGGAAAGACATTCTCAGAGACTTTGGCTTCTGAAGAATGATAGACAATCATATCAACAGTTAGCAGGTAGATAATACTAAAGCAGGAAGCTTAAAAGAAAATCAAGAGAAGGGGATTAGAAAAATTCCCTATGATATTTGAAAAATAATTGCTTGGTCTTGTGCATTAACATTTCTCGGGATGTGTGAAATGATATGAAATGTATGTACGGCTATTTGAGTTTATTGGAGTTTCTGGGGAAGATGTTCCTCTATCTATGGATGTTGCCAAAGGAGGGAATCTACTTTTTCAAAGACATCTGATTTTTCTAGGTTTCTTGCGAAAAGATCTCTTATTCAGATTACTCATTGCAGGAACTGGGTATGTCTTATCTAACAAAGAGAAGGATTAAGGGTGACATGATAGCAGTCTTCCAATATTTGAGGAGCTGTCACAGAGAGAAGGTGAGGGTCAACCTATATTCCAAAGCACCTGAGAGCAGGTAACAAGCTGGAAGCTTATCAAAGAAAGAAGCAACCTAGAACTAAGGAGACATTTTCTGACAGTTAGAACAATTAACCAGTGGAACAACCTGCCTCCAGAAGTTGTGAATGCTCCAACACTGGAAGTTTTTAAGAAGAGATTGGACAGTCATTTGTCTAAGATGGTATAGGGTCTCCTGCTTGAGCAGGGGGTTGGACTAGAAGACCTCCAAGATCCCTTCGAATTTTGTTATTCTCTTATTCTGTTATTTGACTCAAGTGACAGGCAAAGCAAAACAATTTGTTCTCTTCTTGACTTATGACTTTTTTTTTGCAGCAAAACAAAAGTGGTCCAGTCTTGAATTAAGAACTGATCTGAAGAAGAAATTAAGTCCTTTACATTCAGCATTAGATTAAATACAATTATTTTGAGCGTCCAGAGTTTATATTCCAATCTTGGAATTTGCAATTCTGGATGGTGTCCCTAGAGCCAGGATATTCTTTTCTCTTTTGCAATTTAGATTCCTATTTGCACAACACTCGAGAGTCAATTATTGCTACAATCAGAATGGTGTTTTTTTTTCCTCCAAGAAGTTAAAGCCAGAAGCTAATAAGCTTTTGCTAAAATCAGCTAGTGTGCTGGTTGCTTAGCCAGATGCACGCTTGCCTTCACAGGTGCAAAAGCAGCTTATAGTCTTCAAATTCATCCTGCTTTTAATTGCAAATATGGCAAATTTGTGTGATAAGCATATTACATTCAAATTACACGAGCATCACTATTCTAAATCAAAATGTGACTCTAACATACTACTCTAATATACTGGCAGCTATCAACCGGTAGCATTCACTACATTTAAAAAAAATAGTTAACAACTTTGCCCTACTGTGTAAAAGAACAGTTCTCCTCTTATTCCTGATTCAAGAGGCATATGACATTAATAAATAAGGAACGGAAGGCCAACATTAATCTGGAATTACACTTCGCTTACATCCTTATATTTGTGGGCTAATTTATACTTTTGAAATATTCATTGCCATTCCCCCCTCAAAACCAACATTGATTGAATGATTGAAACAATTAATTACCTTTCCAAAATCTACCCCTTTCCTTTTAATGAAAGCTTTCCACTTGTTTTCTCAGCTTCACAAAGCCAAAGTATTCTTTAAATTCCCTCCCACAGACCGGTACGCTCCCACAGAGCGGGCCTCCTCAGGGTGCCGTCGGCCAGGCAGTGTCGGCTGGCGACCCCCAGGGGGAGGGCCTTCTCTGTGGGTGCCCCCACCCTCTGGAACGAGCTACCCCCCGAGATCCGGACGATTCCGGATCTCCTAACCTTCCGCCGCGCCCTCAAGACATGGCTTTT
>NW_015404851.1:0-2504 GCF_001527695.2 Protobothrops mucrosquamatus
TCTCTTTTTCTCTCTCTCCCTTCTTCCCTCCCTCTCTCTCTCTCTCCCTCTCTCCCTCTCTCTCCCTCTCCCTCCCTCCCTCTCTCCCTCCCTCCCTCTCCCTCCCTCCCTCCCTCGCTCAGGCAGGAAACCCTATACCAGGGGTAGGCAACCTCAGCTCTTTTATGACTCATGGACTTCAATTCCCAGAATTCCTATGCTGACTCAGGAATTCTGGGAGTTGAAGTCCATGAGTCATAAAAGAGCCGAGGTTGCCTACCTTTGCCCTATACCATAGGTAGGCAACCTTGGCTCTTTTATCACTCGTGGACTTCAACTCCCAGAATTCCTGAGCCAGCATGGCTCAGCTTGGAAACCTCTCCCTTTTCCCTCAGCATGGCTGGCTCAGGAATTCTGGGAGTTGAAGTCCACGAGTCATAAAAGAGCCAAGGTTGAAGACCCCTGCCCTATACCATGTCAGACAAATGGTTGTCCAATCTCTTCTTAAAAACTTCTAGTGTTGGAGCATTCACAACTTCTGGAGGCAAGTTATTCCATTGATTGATTGTTCTAACTGTCAGGAAGTTTCTCCTTAGTTCTAGGTTGCTTCTCTCCTTGATCAGTTTCCACCCGTTGCTTCTTCTCCTGCCTTCAGGCGCCTTGGAGAATAGCTTGACTCCCTCTTCTTTGGGGCAGCCCCTGAGATACTGGAACACTGCAATCGTGTCCCCCCTCGTCCTTCTCTTCGTTAAACTAGACATACCCAATTCCAGCAACCGTTCCTTATATGTTTTAGCCTCCAGTCCCCTGATCATCTTTGTTGCTCTTCTCTGCATCTTTTTCCAAAGTCTCAACATCCTTTTTTATAATGTGGTGACCAACCTGTTCTCCAAAGCGGCTGAAGGTAGGACAAGAAGCAACGGGTGGAAACTCATCAAGGAGAGAAGCAACCTGGAACTAAGGAGAAACTTCCTGACAGTGAGAACAATTAACCAGTGGAACAACCTGCCTCCAGAAGCGGTGAATGCTCCAACACTGGAAGTTTTTAAGAAGAGACTGGACAGCCATTTGTCTGAAATGGTGTAGGGTTGCCTGCCTGAGCAGGGGGTTATAATAATAATAATAGTAAAGTTGGAAGGGACCTTGAAGGTCATCTAGTCCAACCCCCTGCTCAGGCAGGAAGCCCTATACCATTTCGGACAAATGGCTGTCCAGTCTCTTCTTAAAAACTTCCAGTGTTGGAGGATTCACAGCTTCTGGAGGCAGGTTGTTCCACTGATTAATTGTTCTCACTGTCATCAGTTGGACTAGATGACCTCCAAGGTCCCTTCCAACTCTGTTATTCTGGATTCTGTTCTGTTCTACAACCTGTATCTGAAGAGGGTGGTGGGATCCCTCTGCTTTTCCCAAGAGCCGTATCACCGATTTCTTCCAGCTGTGCTCCTCTGTTGCTTAAAGTGGGTCCCTGAAACTAGATCTGCTATTTGTGACGGGATGGAAGGAAGGATTCCATTACACAGGATGGAGGTGACCTTGTATCTGGAAGGGCACCAGGTCAACCTCCGTCATCTCCAAGGGAGCCTGCAAGTCCGATGAACTGAGAGGCTGCAGAAACCCCAGATAGAAGGAACCTTTTTTTCTGCATCCTGCCCTCCCTCATTCTATTTCACCCACCCTTCTCTTTATCTCTCTCTCTCCATTTCTCCTTCTTTCTCCCTCCCTGCATTTGTCCTGCCTTCCTTGGTTACTTACTTCTCTTTCTCCCTCCCCATGTATCCTTCCTTCCTCTCTTTGTCCCTCCTTTTCTCCTCCCTTCCTTCTCTTGTCACTCTTTCCATTTCTCCTTCCTTCCTTCCTTCCTTCCTTCCTTCCTTCCTTCCTTCCTTCCTCTCTTTGTCCCACCTTTTCTCCTCCCTTCCTTCTCTTGTCGCTCTTTCCATTTCTCCTTCCTTCCTTCCTTCCTCCCTCCCTTCCTTCCTTCCTCTCTTTGTCCCACCTTTTCTCCTCCCTTCCTTCTCTTGTCGCTCTTTCCATTTCTCTTTCCTTCCTTCCTTCCTTCCTTCCTTCCTCCCTCCCTTCCTTCCTTCCTTCCTCTCTTTGTCCCACCTTTTCTCCTCCCTTCCTTCTCTTGTTGCTCTTTCCATTTCTCTTTCCTTCCTTCCTTCCTCTCTCTTTGTCCCACCTTTTCTTTCCTTCTTTCCCTTGTCACTTTTTCTGTTTCTCCTTCCTTCCTTCCTTCCTTTCTCTCTTTGTCCCACCTTTTCTTTCCTTCCTTCCCTTGTCACTTTTATTTCTCCCTTCGTTCGTTCGTTCGTTCGTTCGTTCGTTCCTTCGTTCGTTCGTTCCTTCCTTCCTTCCTTCCTTCCTTCCTTCCTTCCTTCCTCTTTGTCCCACCTTTTGTCTTTCCTTCCTTCCCTTGTCACTTTTTCTTTTTCTCCTTCCTTCCTTCCTTCCTTCCTTCCTTTCTCTCTTTGTCCCACCTTTTCTCTTTCCTTCCTTCCCTTGTCACTTTTATTTCTCCCTTC